>NW_010414353.1:155683-160516 GCF_000710305.1 Buceros rhinoceros silvestris
TTCCCTGTTGCTAGCTCTCTTAAATCTTTCGGGGCAAATCCTGATTTGTTCTACTTAAACCTCCTTAGTCCACATTGTCCCTCCTCACCTCTTGGCCCCTCTGTAGTGGATCAATTCCCTTTCGCCTACCGTATTGTCAAATCTATCTAAGTATTTTCTTCAAATCGTTCCATTCCCGAATAAAGGATGTCATTACATTTTTGACATATTATTCAGAATCTGAATTGCCTGCTGCACTACCAAATGTCTGTTACAATTAATGAGTTTATGGGATGTCATTTCCTTCCCACCTTGTTCAGCTGAAAAACAGAACAAGTTTTAGTAGTTGTGATGGGTGCTACCATTCAGTAAACTTGCCTCAATCCTGAAAATCCAATAGCAAATATCTTTAGTTATGACTCTTCTCCAGTGATATGTGATATATATTGCTGTGATTAATAAGGATGGATTTTTTTTAACATACACCTCTCTTCTCTAAGAATAACTGTGAAGTATCTAATTTTTGAAAAAAATCTTTTTGCTTTAAAACCACTTCCTGTTGTAACACAAAACTTCAGAACTTCCTGCTGTTCACCTTAGAAAGTGATGTAATTTATTCCAGCGTAAACCTCTAAACCAAGCTTCTCAACTCTAAAGCTAGCTGGAGAATTTAGCACAGTGGAAAGTTTTCAGTATGTACATGTAGTCCCTGCTTGGTAACATATTCAAAAATGTTTTTTCTGTTCCTATATCTCCTCAGATCTGGTGCAACTCCTGGTTTCTTTTGCTTATGCCTTCTCCATTCACACTGTCCATTGGCCATTATATTCAAAGCTCTTTAAGAATTAAAAATTAATCTAAGACTGAGTAAATATACAAAGATTTCAAGTTCGATTTTCAAGTTCATGCCTACAGCCAGTAATGCAAGATGAAACTGCCACGTAGTTGAAATGCACCGTGGTTTTCTTTCAAGTCCAAGAAATCTCCCAATACAGTTTTGCCTATGGAGGTGAAAAGTCTTTTTCCATATCAGACTTGCTACATATTTCCTTACCTAGATGTTTCAAACTGACCTGTACATTTTAAAAGGACTGTTTTCACCTATATAAATCAACAAATAGTGGTACTGAAGTCCATAGCACTAAGAATGTGTGTCTGAAACAAAATGTTTTTATTTTTCGTATAGCAGCAGTACTATAGGGTCCCACTGTGAAAACAGTATCAAAAAGTCCCTCTACTAAAATATTTGAGAACTAAATTTCGTTCTAATTCAAAGAAAAGCAAGCAGAAATCCCCAAACTGAAGAAAACCTTCTTTATGTCGTATTTCATTGTATTATTTAGCAAAATTGCTTCTATTTAGCGTTTTTATAAGCAACCCATTTTCCAAGAAAATGGAAATATATATGCAATAGGGTGTGTACAACAACATAATACTTACAATTCCAGATATCTTTAAATGTTATAGTCCCTTAATAAAGTTTGGCATATTTTGGTGCACTTGAGAGACTATGTCTGTTTACCGTAGATCCTAAGAATATCAAAACAAATTATTTGGGAACGCTACAGTTAGAAGAAGTCTGGTAAGGCAGGTTACATAAAAGGAGATTTTGTATAAAGGATAGGTAGGCTGATCTGATATTTTTTGGTGAATATGTAACTTTTTCAGTAACCATAAATAAGGAAAAGATAAAAAACAAACCCTAATTTGGGACAGATAATTCTTAACCTTTACCTGGAAAAGAAGAGTTAGTACATTTTTTTTCCCACATATCACATAGATTGGTTAGAACTTTTCAAAATGTGGAGCTACAAGATAAACCTAACATTTTTAAACTATGCATGCAAATAAACACTAAACAATGTGGAACAGGGTATAATGTTCTGTTTTAGTTGGTACAAACAGGAAAATGTTCTTTATCTGATGTAACTAAATATCCTATTTTTAATATATGAAATTGGATGATTAGCAACCTTGTGACTGGAAGTGATAGCTTTCATGTCAGCCAAATAATAAAAAATTGTGAGGGAGAGCGGTACTACTTCAGGGCTCTATGAAAAGAAGCTGTTATTTAAAGCACGAGAAAAAACACAAAATCAATTACACACAGAATCATCTTAGAATCAAGCTGTCATCCCTTTTTGCTGGAGAAAAGTACTAACATGAAAAGGCACTTCTCCAGCAGCGTGGTGTTTTGGTTACTGTGTGCAGGGGCGGCTGACCCGAACCTGGGAGCAATCTGTTGTCTCAGTAGAACACGAGGTATGTGATGGCACCTTGGGAAGAAAGCACAAATATGACCTGGGATAAAAGAGCAGGTGGACTGTTTCTTTCTGAAAAAGGCTTAGTTAGGAGGTCTGGAGGATTCGTGTATCATCCATCCTGAAGACAGCCACTTGAGTGACCTTCTGCTGCTGATAGCTCACGGAGGACTGTATCTGAGAGGGGAAATAATGAACTCTTGACAGTGGGACGAGGAATTATTTGAGAGCTTTGGGAGAGTTTTTGAAGGTAAGAGAAGTTTGTTGGCAATACTCACCAGGGCACACTTGTTGCCAGTATTTGGTCCTATGTTTTAACATTGTCTTCACTTTGAGCAGTCTTCCTCCTATGGATTGAAGGCTACTTCAGCAGCTGCTGCTGCTACTTGATAGCCAGCACGATTCCTAGGGAATGTTCTGACTACGGGGCGAGTGATTTAATTGTCATGAATTGTTTGTTTTCTGTTTCGTTAGAAGCTTGGGTTTTTTTTTTTTCCTCCTGAGCTTTCCTGAACTCCAGACGTCCATTCCAACATACAAGATAAGATGGAGTCAGATTTATAAACCTGTAATCTTGTTCTTACTTGGAGACAATGTTTTCCATTGTCTGCCAAAAATTGCATGCAGGATTTAGAGATTAATGGCCATTCGAATAATTTGCAAATACTTAATCTTTCTTGTGTTATCTAGCCTTCAGGAAAACATGTTAAATCCCTTTGTTCTCTTTAGAAAATATTTTGTATAAATTTGAACGTTCTGGATTAAGATAAACTGTATGGCTTTATGTGGGCTGAAGTCAAAACACACGCTGGATTTAATCTAAACATAAATTTCAAGAAGTATCTGTAAATTTCCTGTGCCTCTATTTTCTTAATTGTAAATATGAAATATCAATAGGAAAAAGGCTCTTTCTGAAAAGAAAAAAAAATCTGTAACATAATGATTTGTAAAGATAATTCAGATGATAGACAACATGGTTTTCTATAGTATGATTATGATCATTTGTTCTTTCTTGCTTCTGCTACTTTTTTGTGGTTTTTCCTGGTTGCATCAGTTCAGCAAAATCAGAATGACAGCAATCATAAAATCACTTTGATTGAAAGATCTGTCTAGTGGGTTATTTAGCCTGTCCCCCAGAATCATGATGGGTTTGGCTGGCAGGAGATCATATAGCTAATATCTGATAGTCTGTTTAAATAAATAAAAAAAAAAGACAAATGAGGAAAAAAAAAAATCTGTATGCCGAAATCCAGAGGGTGCTTCTTGGCAAAGTTTTATAGACATTTTAGATCAGTAACAAGAAAAGGTAGGTAGCTACACCCCATTACTCCTTCCTAAACAGCCAGGTAATTACTTTTGGCATTTTGACAAGTGTTTTCTAGAGTGAAGGTCAAAGCTGTCAGCAGAGAAGATCTATGCTAATCTGCTCAGCTGGAGAAGACTCAGATAGCTAATGTTTTGTAATTAGAAGTTGTGGAAACCGGTTTTCACTGTAGTTTTGTGCAGAGCAGAAGTGAACTAATAATACAGAGTAATTTCATTTAGTGTAGTTTGCAAATGTAAGCTTTGGAGTAAAACAATGTAAAACTGGAGAAATATGGGAGAACTGATATTGTAGTACACATGAAGTATATCTTGATATGCACATCTATATGTGTGGCATTATATATACCCTCATATATATTAAATGTGTATGTTATATACGTGTGTGTTTGGTTATACATATACACAGAGTTTCATAACACTAATGCTTTTAATTTGTGTGGAGCAATATTAATCATAAAAAGACAATATAAGAAAAAGAAAAGAAAAATTACTTATTGTACTTGATAAGGCTGCAAAATTTTGCTGGAAATTTCACATGTGAAAATTCAGTTCATTGAAAAACCTCCTTGTGGGAGTTATCGATATCACTATCCATACTCTGCAAATGGATTCCTATAATGGATTTTTAAACTGAAAAAGCACTTTAGTGAAATGTAAGAAAATAAGGAATAACCCATCCCAAATAAATACATTAAAACAATTTTTAAAACAATGAAGATTTGTATAAGAAGTGTCATTTGTTTTATAACATTGACTGCCTTCTCATGGTCTGGTGTTCCTGTTTTTATCAGGCTAAAATAAGATTACATTCCTCCCTTGCCATACCATTCTTTGTGCATGTGTCCGTGTGTATACATATGTAAAAGACAGAAAGAGAAAAGCATGGAATTTTTCAGATGCACTGCGGTGATTTAACACATGTTTAACTATTTTTCCCTCTGATTTTGCTTCTTGAACTGAAATATCTAATGCAGATATATGGTAACCATGAAATTCTTACCATGCGTGGAGAAAGAACACAAACCTTCAAAAAGTAATGGTTTTGGGCAGACTGGTATGTACTGCAGAATTGCAAGTCAGGATTCAAGGCCCTTATTCTAGACCTAAACCTAGTAAGATAGAGTTGCAGTGTTTCAGTGGTTGCAGTTGGGACTGGACTGGAACCCCTTACTGGTACAAGTTCAAAAAGGGCTTTTTTTTTTTTTTTTTGGGAGAGGAGTTTTTAACCTTAATACAATCTGTCGCTGCCAGAAAAACTTTTGAGCTT
>NW_010414353.1:160539-160962 GCF_000710305.1 Buceros rhinoceros silvestris
TTACGGGTAAAAGTTCAAAAAGGGCTTTTTTTTTTTTTTTTTTTGGGAGGTGTTTTTAACCTTAATTAAATCTGTCGCTGCCAGACAAACTGTTGAGCTATCAATAACCAAGAAAGAGCCACAGGGATTCAGCCCTGATGAAAATATTTCTCTGATTCTTTTTGACTTTATGTGTAATCCAGATAATGTAGATAAATGGAGACGGCGGTGGGTGGGTGGGGGAGGGAAATAAATCTTTAGGTCTGAAGAGCAGTAGGTTCATCTGAAACATAGACTTTAATAGAGAAAAAGATGATTATTTTTTCTTGTGGCTTTCATGATTGGGCTTTTATAGGAGAGTGTTAAATCTTTTTGAATTGTTATATCATTGCAGAGAATTTGGAACAAAACTGATTTTGGAAAGAAAACAGAGAAGTACTTCCT
>NW_010414353.1:161105-183010 GCF_000710305.1 Buceros rhinoceros silvestris
CTTCTCTGAGTGGATTTTGTGTATTATATTATTCTTTCTGACATTTCCATTCCTGGCATTTTTCCTCTTCAGGGGAATCACTACGTATTCATTCTCTTCTTTCACTGCCTTTTAACAACTCGAGGGTATATTCTCTACCCATGTGCAGTGATATAGCTGTGAAACTCACATTAATGTTAATGGGGAACGTGCAGCTAAAACCAACTGCACTGGGTTTTGTGTATTATATTATTCTTTCTGACATTTCCATTCCTGGCATTTTTCCTCTTCAGGGGAATCACTACGTATTCATTCTCTTCTTTCACTGCCTTTTAACAACTCGAGGGTATATTCTCTACCCATGTGCAGTGATATAGCTGTGAAACTCACATTAATGTTAATGGGGAACGTGCAGCTAAAACCAACTGCACTGGGTGTAGTTACTACCCTTGGCTGTAAAATGGATTGGCATGTTCAAACAGGAGTTATTTCCACTGAGAAGTCAACCAGCTTATTGCATAATTTTGTGTTAAATTAAAAGTATTTTAACATTAATTTTTTAGTGCATTTCAAATTGAGAAATCCACCTGCTGATGAACCTGTAATTTTACGTTATAACATAATGTTTTCAGAGTTAGGTGACATTTTAGCCAAGTGAGCTATCTGTCACTTGGCAGCTCCCAGTCTGCTTTCTATAAGCCTTAGGAAAATATGTTAACAATTATTATTTTATGGTAAATTAATATTTTGTTAAATGGGGAGAGTCAGATGCCCCCTCAGGTTTTCTGATTTAAACATGGATGAAGTTGAATGTTTGCAATCTTTTTTTCAGTCCTCCAGTGATTCTGCTTTTCTATTCTGGTCCCTTTTCCTTTCATATTCAATCCACAGCTCTTTTTCCTCCTGGAATCAGAGCTCTCATTGGATAACTAAACATCTGAAATAAGCAGAGTGGACAGCTAGGAGATGTGGGAAGCCTAGAATAGCAAGGATACAATAGCTGTTTCCAGAAGTGACAGTATGGACAAAAAAGCTGATCCTTCTCTGTTGTTATTAAACTGGTGATGAGGCAGAGTTTGCATACGTACCGCATTTTTCTCTACAATATTGCTTCAGTTTCTCTGGTAACTCTTTGCCAGTGTGAATAAGTGCATCCATCTTTCATATTATATGGGTTTCTTGGTGTGTTGCTTGTAGGTAATCAGACAGTTTAAGAACTCTAATTTGGTGTCTTGTGTTATACTGGTATCTGTTATATACCGGTATCTGTTACACTGCAAGCAATCACAAATGTTACCATTGGCATATATTTATGTGTAGATGCATATGTATCAAAATTGATTATAACTTCCCCTAAAGAGTCTGAAACAAACTCAGTGGAGTATTGCCATACAGTTAAATAAATCTTTGCCTTAGACAGAAGGCAATAAGCATCGAAGACTACTCATTCCAAAAGACATTTCCATTTTGCATTTCTTTGCTAAGAGTGTAAATGGAAGCTATCAAGACAGAATGGTTAGTCACATGGCAGACAGTCCACAGCGTGTTTTCACTATCACATGTTTTCAAGTTCAAGTTCTGGTACCCCTAGGAATAAATTTGACTTTGTTCTTAGCCTGTATGTAGTAATAACTAGCAGCTTTTCACAGAACGCACTCTTACTGGTGGTGAGCATCCTTCATCCTCCTGTTTCCCTTCTGCACCAACACGCGCAATTCACACAGGTTCATTAAACCGATGTTAATGGTTGGTATCACAGGAAGTAAAACTGAGTTTGGGGTACATCCCTGCAGAGATGTGAAAGCTATTGCTGGTCAAGCCTTACCCTCATCCGGGCAGTTTCATGAGAGAGGTTGTCTGTGTGGATACTTACACATTCTGAAATTAAATAGTACATTTACCCTTTTTATATTTAAAGATACTCTACACTCTTTTAATACATTTATCTCATTAAAGAGATAATACCTAGAAGGTAGTTTTTTTTAAAGTTAGACCAGTTATAGCTGATTTACATAGTCTTTTTGTTTTGAACACTACTGGAGATACAATACACGGATAAAGTAAACGGATAAGGCCATTCATTTAGAAACTAACTCCAAGAAAACATTGAATTTTTACAGATTTTTAAAGGTTCTGTGTCTTTCCCTGTATAGCTGTCAAATTCCTTTTTTCGTGTCTGAACTTTAGTCAAGAAAATAGAAGGAATTCCTTTAGATTTCCATTCTTCACTGTTTTATTCAGGAACAGTTGAACCTGATAGATCTGCAAGAAAGTCACACCGAAATGGTATAATCTTCGATCATTTTATATGTCTAACAACACTGTGCATTCTTCTGTTCATGGATCTTAAAGAGTTCTTGAAAGTGTTCTAAAACATGCAGACGAGTTCTGCCCTTTCGCTAAGGGAGATTGAGGTCATAGATTTCTACCGATATGGAGCCTAAACTGTTGTAGTGACTCTTTAATCACTTTGTAGAGGTTTGGTTTATCACGGCAAATCAAAATGTCTATTATTTGTGGAGAAACAGTTATTCTTCATTCTGAAAATTGTCCAAATTGCCTAAAATATTGACATACAGAACCTCTAATAGTAAATGCGGTACCCCACAGAGGCAGATCATGCCTACTTAAAATACCTTCCATGTTTTATTTCCAAGGACGTTTAACTCTCAAAATGCCATGTGTCTATGGGGATGACAGTTATCTTTTCTCTAGGAAGATTTCTGGGATGATTATATGAACAAAAATTCACTTTAATATTTGAGATTTCTGATGAATCCTGTGTGAGGATTACCAAATTTAGATGTGACATTTGCTTTTGATTGTTAGCTTTTTCCTATCACAGAATTTTTGAGTACAGAAATGAAAGAGTTCCTCTACGCTTCGCATGTCATAAACCGATCAAAACTTTCTTGGCTTTTATCCTAACCCTGGAATATTTCTTTTGAAAACATTGCAAGTAAAAACATGACATACTAATTTCCTTTATTATTATTATTATTTTAGTTTATGAACATTCTTTGCTGTTTTCCAACATCTGCTCCATTTTTAATTTTTTAGGTCATAATTTCCCCGATTTTAATAGAACATATTTCTTTTTATCTGTAATTAAATCATAACTTGTTATTCTCAGAAGGTTATTATTTATTGTGACTTGACTGTTACAAAAAATTAATGACTTAAAAAGGATCCTAATATTAATTTAGTGTAAGGATTTAATTTATTATTCATTAATTTTGTATTCATTGTAATAGCAGTAATCATTCTGAATTCATTGGGTAGGTATGAGAATGTCGGGCGCACTGTATTTCTATAGGAATTCAGCTCATTAGGTATCTTTAGCAAAACATAAAATGCCGTTCACGCATTAATGCTGTCACTTGTTTCTCTTTATAGTTCTATGCCTATTATTTTACATACATTTCTGCACATGTATAAGCTATATTGGAATTTTAAAGTTTCAATTCTTACATGAACTCCTTTGTCCTTGTAGTGACAGAAATTTTGCTGGTTTAAATCAAGTTTGCATCACTCAACTTATGACAGTGTACAGGCTAATTTCACATTTCTTTTTAAAGAAAATCCTTTCAAAAATTGTCAGTTTACTTTCACAAAATGTGTCAATTTGTTAGTTCATACAGTCCTGCTTTTTTTAAAAAAGCATTCCATTTAGCAAAGCAGAATTCTGATTTACATTTCAACACTAATTCATGTGTTCATCTGAACATACGTAATTTCCCATTTTAAAATGGGAATCAATATTTTATATTAATTAATATTGTACATTTTAAAGTGTCAAGAATAGAATCCTATATTTATATTTATATTGTTCCTATAAATTTCTCAGGTGCATAATTCTTAACTGTCCCATATATCTGAGACTGCATCCTTTGTCTGATAAATGATTCTGCTCATGTTAAAAATGACTTGACTGAATGCCTTAGAAAAAACCAAGTTGTGTTTAGCATTGTGCCAACTAATTACAGTAGCTGCCTTGCAGCTCAATGTTGAATTGGACTTGTCCTTCTGAGCACAGACCCAATCAGTCATGGTCAGTATTAAGTCAGCTAAATCAATTCTTTGTAATAAAATTTAAACGTAAGAGTGGATTTCATCTCCTCTAACTCAGGTGTCTGTCTTTTAGGTACTTTAAGTGTAAGCTAGTCAACCTCGGCTCCCTTTACAATCAGTTGAAGGTAATAAGTGCTTCCAGAGGGTAATTCATTTCATCCCGTGAGAGGTGTCTGTCTCATCTGTATCTCCCATATCTCATCTATCTCATACATGTCTATCACACTTATGATTGGTGTCCAAGATAGGTCATTCCCTATCATTCCCTTGAGGATCCTGTTTTTCATCATTAACTACAATGGGAGTCTTGCTTAAATTTAGGGCCAACCAGGATCTCACAATGAAAGCAAAATCCCTTAGATCTGTCAAGCACCCTTAGAGCACATTTCAGAATTAATATGGACATCGAAATCTGTTGCTGAGTGATAAGCAGCATTTTTTTGAGCAAGGTATTTCTGCCTTCCCTTCTGTAAAGGAGACAGGGTGTATCTCACTGAACAGTGTGGTCTGGTTGCAGTTTGGGCGCTGAACAATACCTTGACTGGCTGCCAAATGCTGCTTCAGAAAAGTGCTGGTTTCTCATGGCCCTGTGTCACCTTTGCCCACCCCATACTGATATCTTCGGTGCTTGGGTCACCTCAAAGGGCATGTGCTCCTGTAGTTAGTCAACAGAATAAGTAAGTTGGGGGGAAAGGCAGACATTTTGTTAGTGGTGGCTTTTTAAAATTGTACCTACTTCACCTGTCTATGCACATGAGATGGAGTTGAGGGTGACGGTGAGACAGTGTTCTTCAGGAGCTGTGTAGCCTTATTTATAATGTCAAATTTCTTAATATGAAAGGGCTTGATCTCAGCTTGCTTGAATCTTCAGAGACTTCCAGCCCTACATAGTTGAGCTGTGACTCTTTCCTTTCAACTAGGATGTTATTGAATAGTTAATGAAGATTGTAGCTGCAAATTCCCTGGAAGATGTTGACCTTCTAAGCACCACAACTGTGACATATGTTTTGAATTTTAAACATCATTTTTACTTATGGAAGCCTATTAAAGAAATGTGGGGTTCTTCCAGTCCTTTAAAAGTCAAAGAAAACAGTCTGAGCGTAGAAATAACACACATGAATACATACCTGGAGATGACTGTTGGTGGTTAGGTAGGTCATAGTGCTCAGCTGCATACGTTCGCTTTTATGTTCCATCATTACAGTGTTCCTTAGTTTTAATGGCTTTTTAATTCTGAGCACCCTGGATTTTCAATAGGAGACGCAAGTTATTTTGTAATGGTTTGTTCTACTTCAGTGCACATCTAGCTTCACTTAAAAATAATTTAGTAGCACACCTAATAACACTATTCCTTTCAAATTATAAGAAAAACATAAACAAAACCTGAACTATCCTTACAGAAATGAAACTGTTGCAGTTTCAACACTTCTCTAGCAGTCATTGGCTTTGACTCTACTCCAAGGAGGCTGCTGTTTTTTTGGCAAGAAGTAACAGTATGTGATGGAAGCAAAGTCACCAGTTTGCACATCAATGAATGAGAACAGCAGGCCTTTTTGAAAGATGTTTTTGCGTAGGTTGCCATTGATATTGAAATTAATTTCTTTTAAAGGCTATCTTGGTTCTAAAATAAACTGCCACTTCTTAGTTTTCTCCCCCACCCTGTCTTCCTCTTCACCTCTGCAGAAGCTCTTTGCATTATTGTGACCTGGAGCATAACCGAGTGCTCTTCCAGAAGCCACTGGTTTTATAAAATTGTCTAGTGTAGGTAAATAATACTGTTTCCTACACAAACTGCACGAGTATAACTAAATACATGTAACTTCCCAACAAGAATAGCAAAACACAGCAATGAAACTTGAAACCCAAAACACACTTCTAACTAACAAAACACGTTTCTAAAATTCTCGTTTCAGCCTTCTCCTGATCTCTGGTAAAGGCTCTTGGGCTTTTCAAACAGAAACAATCCTTATTTTGTCCTTTTCTGAGCAATAAGGCGAGGACATCCTTTGAGGGATTAACTAGAGTGTAATTGGAGTCTCTGCTCATCATCACACCATAGCCTTCCCACCGTGCGTGTTTGTCTTTTCAGGAGAAACTTCGGTTTGCCTTTCCCCTTTGCTGAATATTGAAGAAAACTTGGGTGCAAGGCATGCTGCCAAGGCAAACTGTCCTTACTTCATCCCAGACCGTGCTGGAGGAGTGTGTCTAGGCCAGCCTGTGTAAAGGGAGACCTTCTGGAGGTCTCATGTAGGCACACGATGGCTCAAAATCCTTTGGAGGTATAATTGCCTCAACTTTTCTGCACACAGCCCAGTCCGTTTCATCTTCTAGTATTAGATATACGGTCAAATTTATGTTGGCGCAAAATGAAAAGAAGCATTTTCTTAGCCAATAGGGGAAATCCCAGCACATCTATTAACAGATTTCTAGTCTTGCTACCACAAGATACAGTCAGGATGTGTAGCAGTGCAGTGCCTTGAAACAATCATCACTATTCCCTTGTAATTAATTAATTTATTAATCTATCGGGAAGTGTATATGGCTCATATGTTCATCTCTGCTAGAGGTTTTCTAATGCGTTTTAGCCTTGCCTTTCCTTTTGTTGAAACCGGTACATCACTGTAGTTTTGACTTGGTAAAAAAAAAGAAAACAAAACACCATCAAAAACCCTGCAAAAAATCATTAAATTTGAGGAGTGAGGAAAAGTGAGGTTCTACTTGAAAGAGAATATTTCAGCATACGTAATTCTATCAGCTGTTAAACTTACACCATAAGCCTCCTGAAGCATGAAAGCAATGGTTTTTTATTTGTGCCGCTTCATAATCAAATCGTCTACTATGTTATTAAACTATCTTTTTCATTATTTTAATAATAAATTCCATTTTAGTTGTGTTATGAATAAAAACTTCAAGAAATCCTATTTTGGACATTCCTTAGTCATTGCCTTTAAAATATAAAGAAAAAGCCATATGCTCCTAAGTCACAGATGTGGTTTTTGTCACTTTTGCTCAATGTGATTTTCAATTCTTCAGTATTTTCCTGTGATTTTTCTCAGCTTTAATAGGGAGAATATTACACGCATTCTTGCTTCAAATGAGTATGCCTCGTTTTTAGAAAGTAAAAAAGAAGTAAAAAGTTTCTACAGGTGAGTTTTTTCTGTGATTGTCCAGTAAAAATTTTTTTTAAATTTTATTAAGCAACTGTACCTGGCTTCCAGCAAAGATAAAATAAATGGGTAGGCAGTCAATTTGAATTCACTAGAATAACAGTTTTCTCCTTGCTGGAGCATTTGAAAACTTTACATCACTAATCACTGTCAGTATTATAACATTAATTCTTTGACAGCAATCAGAGCTATAACAATAAATTTCTGTTTTCCATTTCTTTTGGAACATTTACAATTCAGATTGCTATTAATATAGACTGAAGGCTGTGATGTAGATTCAAACTTGTTAAAAACATTTCTTCACTTGTGGCATAAAAATTAAACTGCATTTAATTCCATCAGTATTACATCTGGCAAAGAAACTTTCTAAACTACTGATTTTAGATATGGAAAATGCTGAAATCTGTACCAATTTTTTTATTTATTAAATAAAGTAACAGAACCACTATATGGATTTAATAACAAACACTGATGCATATGAAGTATTTTTGATTAAATGAGACCTGTGCTATTTGTAATGTCAATAACAAGATGTCATTTCATTGTCCTGATATCTCTATTATTTCACTGTTTCCCATCCTAAATTTAGTTTGAAATGCCCCTCAATCACTTTTCTTATTTCAGACTCTTACCTGAGTTACGTAGTTAATCTTTCTATACTAGAACATACAGAAGATTGAGGCCCTGCAATGGTAATAAGCATATGCAATTTTATAGATTATCTCACCCTCAGGAGACACAGCATTGCTCTGCAGGAAGTATCTCCATGTTATATATCGTTCCTGCTATTGCCCTTCTGGTTTGTGGGAAATCAGAAGCAGAGGATATGGATCAAATTAACTACATGTTTATTTACATCTGGGACATAATTAAAGTCAAGGCAGAGGTGGCCTCTTGTTTTCCTGCCACGCTCAGTGGTAGCCTGATCCAATTTTCTGTTGAAGTTGTCGAAAAGAGTTGACTTCACCTGGAATTGTTTCTAGCTGTCGAATGTGTCAGGGATTTTTGCCTTTTGTTCTGCAACTACTTGCTACTTTCCTGACATGCTGATTCCTTCTGGCTTGTACTACAAACCACAATGCAAATCTATATAATCAGTCTTCCTGATTCATTTCTATAGATGAAAGCTCAGTCTTCTCTCAGAAACACTCTTGGTCAGGATGAAGATACAAATTCATTGTTTTCCTCTGCCTTAGGGATTTTGAATGCATCACCTTAATCACAACGCTAGTAAAGTATTGGAAGTTCTCAGCCTTTCCTATAGATGCTGTTATGCTTTGAATGGATTAATTGAACATTCACCGACCTAGAGTGCATGAAAGCAAAGAGAACCCTGCATTGCAGCCTACTGTGTGGGTGCTCCCCAGGAGTTTGGTGACTTGTCTCCAAGTCCTTCCTTCATTTCATATTTAAGTGTAAATTAGTGTAAATTTTTCTCATTGGAGAAAGAATTTAAAGTGGGATCTTCCCTTTGGTGCTTAAGAACAGTATCTACAACATCCACTTTGTGAGTTCAGTCATTTTTGATTGACCTCAATGATTTTTCCACTTTTGGGGGAGTAATTTGATCTATCTGACAACACTGTAATTTCTTGTACTGTTTCGTAATGTGTGCCAGGATGAACACATCGTTAGAGGTTTTGGCTGGAACCACATCATCCCTGCTTCACATGGGGTGCACTTCACTCAGGTTTTTTTCAGTTGCAAGGAAGGTCAAAGCATAATGAATAAATGTCAAGAAAGATCACTTAGGAGAAGTGGATGCTCTGCATAATAAACATTAGCACATGTTTAACAAAAAATTTCCTCCAGTAGAAGTCATTCCCATATTAATTTAATCCTGCTGTCTAAGATAATACAATCTCTTTGAAACAGTCTCGATTCTTAGTGCATAGGGACCTTTTCTGGATCAGAGGCCAAATTTCCATTACCTGATGAGCTAATCTGACGTGACAGCCTCATATGCAGATGGGGAATCTCTTGTCAATAGTTTTCTTCAGAGACAAAGAGAGACAAATGTCTATATTCATTCTCTCACTTCATGCATGAGTAACATTACCTTTCTGTCTCCCTTTCACTCTATCTTTATTCAAGTAGTCACTGAGAATTTAAATACAAGCTTTTGTGTTTCCGAGGTAGCTTATGCATGCAAAACTGTTTATAGAACACTGGCATCCTCGTCTGTTTGTTTAAGTACAGTATATATTTTGACATGTAAATTTACGTGAGGCATATTTAATCAGTCACAATGATATGCTAATTGGATTCCTGTATGAACGGCATAAAAACCAGCATTTTTTAAAAAAAATTATGAAGAGAACTTATTACCAGCTGAGACACTTTCTAATCAGTATCATGCATCATCAAAATGCGCAAAGATAAAAGTGATAGATTTTCAGGACTTTTGTAACCAGTAAAGAAAATACAAACTAAAAAAATATATGTCTTTCTGTGGAGGAGCAGCCTGGAAGTTAGAAAACAGCAACTGAAATCCATAAATTAGAATGCAAAAAACCTCTAAAATGCCTCTGCAGGTTTTGGATGTTGTTCACTGACATAATTTACGTTTTGATAAGGTTATAGGTTGATCTTGTCTCCGAAAGAGCAGTGACATTTAAACTTCAGCTCTGTCTGCCCTGGGGATTTACTCAAGTATTTTGAATATAGGTTTTTTAATATATATTTTTATAATCTGACTTGTTCAGGTGCAAGGGGTTCATTCTCAAGAAAAAGTAAACCAAGCCAGTGTAAACCAGCTACTATATACGCCCATGTATAACCCTACAACACTCTCCTATACCTGTTCTGGCCATGCCTGAATTTTCCTGGTAATGAAAGTTTTAAAGCTGATAGTCTATATCCTTTTTTTTTTTTTCTTTCAAATGTACTCTGGGATCTGTTCTTTGGTGATCACATCGGACTGCTGCTCATTCTAATTTCTCTTCTGTGAATGGCTATACCACAACATATGAGTAAGTTTAGCACACTTAGGTCCCTTGACTGGGTCACTTACTCATTTAGGGGCTTTACTGAAAATAATCTTAGTTTCCAATAGTTTACTTAGATTTTGACTGAGTAAGAAACAATTTCAAACACAGGTAGGCCATAGGATCTCCATATTAAGGGATTTGCCTTTGAAAGGAAAGGTGAGCCTTTTGCCTGAATTTAGTCAAAGCAGAGAGTCAGGAAGCAGTGAAAATAATGCAAACCATTTAAATGATGAGCCGGAAGTCACCTATAGCTAGTTAATGGCGGAAAATGGATGAGTACCTCAGTTTTGCTGCCTCAATAGAGTTTAGCTACCTGGATAGAGCTGAAAACTGAGTTTACTAAGGATCTTGGGAACAGAGGTCTTTCTGAGCATACACTGAAGGGCAGAAGGAAGAAAACATAATGATTCTCCTCAAATAAGTGTGTTACTCAAGAGTCCATGCATGTCCTACCTCAGGGAGTTTAGAAACCACATTTTTCCCAGCCTTGAAGGTCACTATTAAGAAAAAGCTACTGGACATTTACAGGTGAAAAAAGAGGGGAATGGAAAAGGTCTTTCCTATGACTGCTGTAGAAATCTGCCCAACATGCATCTGAGAGCTGAGCAGCAGTGGCTACAGAAATGTACAGCTTGCCATCAGCCAGACACTGCCTTGGTGGTTGGGGCTCTGAGGGTAGAATAGGAAAGACTTCAGAAATTCAAATTTTGTGTGTACTGTTTTTGCTCCTTTCAGGAGTGATGGACAGTAACAATATATAGACAGTCTGGGTGCCCAAACTACTAAACTTGGGGACAACATAAGATCTGAATGTCCCTCCCACATCCAGTCTTACATTCATATTGCAATGTCTACTGAATATTGTGTGTATGTGCAGCCTTTGTAGTAACGACCCAGTTATAATTAAGGGGACAATAGGAAGAACTTTCCCTTATCTAGCACTGAGAGAGAAGAAGGAAGAGAGTTGGTACATCTGTGCTTTTGTTGTCTGCATAACCATAGTCAGTGCTTTCTGGTGATAACACTAATATCTTGTGCTGATAGGAGAATAAATATTTATATGTATGTTGTAATTGTTCATCATAAAATTTTTATTTTCTTGTTGTTGCCTTAATTTACTCTTATCCATGCATATGCTAGGAAAATAAAAGCTTGTTTGAAATATAAAATACAGAAGTAATCAGTTTAATTGGTTAAGACGGAGTATTTTATAGTTACCTAGTTAAGCTGATATGAATTTTGCTGTAGACACTATTATTTTAATTACAGTATCTCACTTGTTTGCTTTTTTTTGGCTGAAGCCAGACAATCTAAGAGGACTGTAAGTGTGTTGTGGTCTCCTCACAATCTTCAACATATTAAACTCAATCTGTTTGATGTACACCTTTAATTTAACCAGGGCTATTTGTGTGACCTTAGTGAATGATCTTCCTTCAAGCAGGAATAACTTCTAGCAGCATCCCAGTACCTAAATGGGGCATACAAGAAAGCTGGGGAGGGACTTTTTACAAAGGCGTGTTGTGATGAGACATGGGGTAATGGTTTTAAACTGAAAGAGGGCAGATTTAATTCAATGTAATTAAGAAATTCTTCACTGTTAGGGTTGTGAGGTACTGGAACAGGTTGCCCAGAGATGTTGTGCATGAACGCATCCCTGGAAGTGTTCAAGGCCAACTGGATGGGTCTTTGAGCAAATGGAATGTGTCCCTGCCCATGGCAGGGGGATTGAAACCAGATGATCTTTAAGATCGCTTCTAATCCAATAAAAAATAACAAAAAGCCTAACACAGAAAGTTTTCTGAGCTTCGATAAAGTTTGCAAAGAGCTGTGCCGCCTTCACAGGAGTTCTAAAGTAGAAACTGCGTAACAAATGAGGTGATGAAAAAAAATCTCCAATTGCACAGCTGCGTAATACCCAGCAGTGATGGCCTTTTCTTTCATATTCCTTGCTGTCTGTGAGCAGCGTTGGTAAATAGTTACGTTTCTTTACTCAGAGTAGGCTGTATGGTACTCCTGTACCCTGTGTATCAGCCTTCTTAGGATGCAGGAAAGCATGTGCTGCTTTTCCTTGTCAGTGAGCAGGGGGAAGATTTACTGTACAATTTAGTATTTTGTGATGAAGATTCTGGATGTCCTTCAGCATAGGTGAAGGCAGAATGTGTGCATTTTTCCCTTGAAATGTGAGGATGCTTAAGGTTTGGCAAATTGTACATCATGTGTGCATGTATAACATATGGAAAATATGTTTCACTATTTGGATCTTACCAAGACTTTCACAGTGTTTTAATAGCACAAAATAGCTCAGGCTTCTAGGTATTCAACACCCCTGCTTTAGCTTCTGTGCATCTGTTGCCTGCCTGCAATTTTATTAAAATCTCTGCGTGTATCTTGCTACAGTTTTCTGAATTGTAAATAGTATTTTATAATGTTTCCGTTGGTGAATTGTGTCTAGATAAATGGTATTCATACATGACATAATCTTTTAATGATGTTTGATGTTCTTATTCTGTAAATCAATTATTATGCTATCATAAATATTCCACTATTTTGCTACTTTACTAAGAAAAAAACCAAGCTTTGAAGTGTCCTTTTAGCAAAGATAATGTTTCCCAATAGCTACATCTCCATGATAGGTCATAGAGTGCACACAGAGTGCTTTGATTTGCAGCCTGCTCCAAAAATGCATCACCAGTTCCCTTCCCTATGCCTATAGGAGGCCTATAGTTGTCTTGTGTTCAGACTCCTTTCAAATCGTATTTGCCCAGAGGAGGAGTTGGCCCTAGCAGAAGGCTTTGGGTCACCAGTCTGAGCTGTGTGCAGGAGCAATGGGGGTATATGGAATCCAAAGATTCATCCTCGGTTACGCCAGAGTGCGTAACTATTGACGTAAGAAATAGATTGCACATTTGGAAGGAAGGTTGTATCGGGACGCAAAATGTGCCAAGGGCAGTGTGAGTTCCTTGGTGAATTTTATGGTTTTAGTTCCAAGATTTTATATGTTAAAGACAGCTGACAATCAAATCAAATTAGTGCATCATGCAAAGCCACGTCGGTGAGTTATGATTGAAATTGCAGTTTTACGTAGGAAAAGGAACACTGAATACAGCATAAAATAAACTCTCTCTCTGTATATATATATATGAAAGAAGTAATAAAATATGCAATATAGCGAGGGAAATATGATAGACATACAACAGAAAAAGTGACATGCTGAGTGGGATTGGAAATGCTGTGTGCTGTCTGGATGAATTGCCACATCTATGGTTTTTGACCCCATTAACGACTGTTTGATGGAACCAGGCAGTCAGGGAACCTGTGAGAAGAAGCAGCTTGGTGCTGCACACTGGTGAGAGACTTGACTGAAAATGTTTCTGTCAATGAACTGCTCTGTGAGAGAAACCATGGTTTACTTAGATTCAGTGTCCCTGCAAAGGCACAAAAATCCACTATTCCTGTGTTCAATTTCAAAAACAAAAAATGCATTAAGTGGGAAGAAATACAGTAAAAAATATACTAAAGGGTCAGTGAAAACTGTTACATATGTTCAAGTTCTGTGGAGATTATTTAAAGACATCATATTAAGAGCACAAGCCAAATTCATGCCACGTAGTAAAAAAACTTGAGAAAGGCTAAAATCAGGCCAACATGGTGAAACAGAATGAGAATGGAAGTTACTAGAAGATATGTCAAGAAATCTGAGGTATGTTCAAGAGGTAAAAAGAGAAAGGGTCGTAATGGCAAGTTAAGTGTAAAAATGGAGTTTAAGTAGGCAAAAAAGATTGGATAGGCAACTTGTAACATTTTTAAAAACTAATAATAAAGCATTTTCAAATTAATTGGGGGCCTTTCATAGAGTCCATAGGACCAAAGGTGTTGAAGAACAGCTCCAAGAAAAAGACAACATAAGTGAAAAAAAAAAAAAAGTTAATTTTCTTAAAGTATGCTCACTTTTTAAGGATTTAGCAAGGTTTCTATGAAAGAACCCTTCTTTATGGGAAATATTTATTGTTCACTATGGAACAAACAGACAAAATGAGATGTAATAAGACACAATGGCCCGATGGTATTTGCTCAAAATCATTCAAACAGCTCTCCAGAATGAAATAGCTGAGGCAGTAGGTGTGATGGGAAAACCTCATCCTAACAGCTTGGAAGTGGTGTATGTAATACTGGTTTGTAGAAAAAGCCACAGGGAAGATTAACAGAAAGTACAAATCACTATGCCCAATGTCTATATTGGATAAATCAATATAAATTATACTAAGCACCAAATTAGTGGACGCATGTTTGTCTATGGTTTATTAGGAATGGCTCAACATTTGAAAAGAAAAGTCCTACCTCCCAGCTTCAGGCCCTTGAATTCAGTTACGAGTGTGCATAGGAGAGAGATACCATTGATATGGTTCCCATGGAATTCCAAAAGACTTTCAACAATATCTCTCAACAAAGCAGCTAAGTTGCTCTGGGATAATAGGGAGGTCTTCACATGGATAAATAATCAGTAAAAGGAGATGGAGCAGTGGGTAAGAATAAATGTTCCATGTTCACAATGCAGAGATGTCACCAGCTGAATTCCACAGAGGTTTGTGCTCTTCAGCAGGTTTGTAAATTGTCTTTTAAAAGGACAGAATAGCTTGCTGAGGATTTTCGGATATTCAAGATATTCAAGACAAGGGCTAACTGTTTAACATTGAAAAAGGACATATGAGTGACTGGACAATAAATTAGCAGATGAAATTTAATTTTTATAAATGTTTTGTTATACTTAGGCATGGAAAAAAAAAACCCTCAGTCCTAACTTTACACATACAGTGATGGACACTGAACTAAATGCAAGTACTCAAGAGTGACACTTGAGGTTATAATATATAGTTCTATGAAAATGCCAGTCCAGTGCTCAATAGCAGCAATGAAAGCAAATTAGGTATTAGGGAATCAAAGAGAAAAAAACCAGAAAACTACATTATGTCATTGTTACAAAAGCATGTTGTGCCCACGTCCCTAAATGCATTAAGCTCTGCTCCTCTCCTCTCCTCTCCAAAAGGTTTATTATTACGGGCAAAGATATAGAGAGGCATGACAAGGAGGATCAAAGGTATGGAACATCTGGTGAACAGGGAAAGATTAAATAGAATAGGAATCTGTTTAAAGTGGTATGACTGATGGAAAGATATGACAGAGGTCTGTAATATCAAGACTGGCACTGAGAAGTTGTGTAGGTTTTGAATATCCTGTCTTCAGAACAAGAACTAGGGGCCATCAATTTTGTTATGGTTTATGAAACAGTCCTTCTAACACTGCGTACACAACGTCCTAGTTGCTGACAATTGGTAAACAAGCGGGCAATGAGCAGAAAGAATTGGCTTTGTAAACGATGCAGTACAAGCTGACAAAGTCCTGGCCAGTCTGTTGTGAATGTTAAAGTCTATGTGGATTCAAAAAACCTGATGCACAAATTAGTGTAAGAAAAAAGTGTTAAATGCTAAAATACAAACCTCTGTCTCTGAAATGCCCTGATTTATCTTGCAGCATTACTCTGAAAAATATTTGTCAGTCTCCCTTTCTGCATAGGCTTCCCTAAGTATTTAGCATTAGTCATTGTTGGAGACAGGGTTTTAAACAAATTATTTGTGCCAGCGATTGTGTCATTAGGTGCCAGACTTTTTGTTGTTGTTTTACCACTATATTATGACGTTTATATCTCTGTATTTAAAAGATGTTTGCATTTGCACCTTGATATCATAATATAAATTTAGATTAATTAGTAAGTTCTTAAGTGCTTCTAACAAAATAATGCTGTCTTGAATATTATTGGTCTAGATTTCTTTCTACTTGAATTTATCTGAAATCAATGAAGTAACAACAGTTATAAAGCCTGCTTTAGGACGCTTTTTTCCTCCACTGGTTTCAAAGAGTAAGATGTTACAGAGATGTGAATGTCAAAGCTACATCAGAAAAAGCAGCCACAAGGCAGTTATATATTTCCAAATCATCTGACAAGCACATGTGGCAGCAAAAGAGTATGTGCGGAGAACACTCTGTCGGTTAAACACCAGCGAGAAATGGAGGAGAAGGAATTTTGGGGCCTTTCAGTGCAGAACTTTTGTCGTAGAAGACTTAAGCCAAAAATAGGCATTAAAATTATGCTGCTTTTCCTACTTAAGACAAATCATATGCTACCTTTTCTTTAGGGAAAATATTGTACGTTGAAGAAAAAGTGGAATATTTTAGTATTTGGATATTTGATTTTATATGTGTGTTTGTATGGGTAGGAAAATTTAATTTACCTTCTTTTAAAAGGATGGTAAGGCTTCCTGAGTGCACCAGCCCCAGTTTTGATAAGTCAAAACTTCTTTTGGGCTATATGATTTGTTTGGTTTAATCAGGCCATGAACCAAGGTACTCAGAGAGAAGAAAGATGACAAGTGAAAGCAATTGGATATTGATCAAAGGGAGTAATAAAAAGTCCAAGGATGTAGCCAGGGCTCTGTGACATTAATTATATTCTGTGACTATTAATTGCTTTAATTTTATTTAAAAATAATATTTAGATTTTTAATAGATGTATAAATTTTTGAGCTATAGGTTATAGTTTTGTTAAGGTTAACACTGTCTAATCTGTCATAAAAGTGTCAAAATTCTTGTTTGATTCGTATAGCAACCGCAAATGAGATAGTATGGGTGAAAAGCATTTTTTCTAAGATCTTTCCTAATTTAAGAAGTATAGGAAGACCACTTAAGGTCCTTTTACACTGGAAACACAAGGTTTGTCCTGAAATCGTTAGTGGCATGCTCAGTTCTTCTGGACTATGCTTTGTTGTCTGGTGGACAAAGAGATCACATCTCTGATACTAAAAATTACAACTTACAAAAAAAGTTATATTCTTTGGCACTGACTTAAGGGTGCAGAACTCAGTTGCCACAGGCAGTGGAGAACTTACCTCAAAGGTACTCAAGAAGAGCCACAGAAGCTTCGATGTAATGTGAAGTTACATGCTGTTTTAACTTACTGAAAGAAATCACAAACACACAGAAAATCTTCCATAAATTCAGGAGTGCCAGCACTTGTGTCTTGGGACTTCCTGTAATGAAAACTGACTACCTCTTTAGACTCTAGAGATCTGTGATTTGTGCTTGCATGAATCAGTGTGCTAGCCGTAATTATTAATAATATTTATTATACAAGAATGGTCACTGTTGTCTTCTCCAAATTAATATTTATCATACTTAATTAAACTCTCTCTTACACCCATGTATACTCCACTTCAAGCCTGAAAACTAAACACTTTAAATCTTAGTTCCATTTCTGTTTTAAAAATGTAGAACATTAGGGGTTTATTAGCTTTCAGCTGGATGATTTTACTTTTTCTTACATTGGGTAAAATACAAAGAAAATACTCACTTTAGTTGTTAGAGGAACACACCTGTAGAAAACATTGCTCTGGGAGAAACAGCAGAAACAAGGCATCATCTCTCCAGAGTCATATCTATACAAGAAGCAGCAGCTGCTTGGTGCTGTCTGATGCAGAGGGCCATGCTCAGGCTCCCTTTTCCTGAGAAGAGGCAAGCCAGATCTTTACGGTTTCATTCTTGAGGGTCACCACAAGCAGAATTGCCCGGTCTAACCTGGCCTTCACATTTAAGTCCTCTGTGCGTTCATTTTGTGTGTTGGTACCTGTCCAGACATGGATTAGTGGGCTCTTGGGGAGGTGTTCAAGATCTCAGAATTCAGGCCACCTAGTTCATATGGCTAAATTAGGAAGACAATCTTCTTATGTAGGTCTCAGACTGACGGAAGATGCCCCAGCAGTTCCTTCCTTCTTTTGAGCGTGTTTTTTTGCTAATAGACACTGAGAACCATTAGCATCTGTTGGCTAATTATATACAAGAAAATTTGAGGTCTTCAGATTATTTTCACGTGTGTCCACATCCATTAATGCTGTCATTAATTTGCTGACAGTGATGTTAGAGCCGTTAACCTGAGTTTGCTGTTTCTAGCCCATACAGGACGGTTGCAGGAGCACCTCAGCAGGGTAATGCAGAATTTTGTGCTACCCTGTCTGGACATCCCGCCTTCTATGGTATTTAATTCTTAAGTCTTTGTAAAAGTGAGCAATGAATAGACTCTTAAAACTTTTTTTTCCCCTTTCCTTTTTAATGTAAAGCCACTCTGAATGTATTAGAGCAGTATTTCCTGAGTGCTAAAACTGGAAGGCTGCACATTCCCAGTGGTATTGTGTTGTGACTGGGAACCTGATATTCCCTCCTTTCATTTACTTTTAAATTAGAGGAAATGCGAGAGAGTTTATGTAAAAATGTTTTAATTAACAGCACTCAGTTGCAGCATCAGAAGTTCTGTGGAATTTTAAAAAAACATACCTAAGATTTAATCATCTAAATAAATAGTAGGTGGTTTAGAGCTATTGAAATTCCTCTAGTGCAATGCAGGCTAGTCCAGGAGTTGCTGCTTTGCTGCCCTTTTTTTTTTTTTTCTCCCCAGTATGTTATGCTGGGCCACGATAAAAGGATGCCAGCATTTCAATTTGAAACCATGGCAACTAGAAGTGATTATTTGCATGTTTGCATGACAATGTGATCGTCTTATCTCTGGAGATAATACTCCTAATATACATAGTGGAACTGCCCTACCTAAATCTGCAAAGTGGGATGGAGGACGAGGAGGAGGATCACCTCTGTTACTCCAGGAATCATATGTAACAAACTAAAGTGTTTTGTTTTTTTTCCCTTGAGTGAAACGGAAGGTCAGGAAACCTATAAATAAGTGAGTTCACCTTTTGATTCAATATATTCAAATACTGAACTCAACAATGGCTGCCAGGGGCGTCATCAAGAAGTAAAAAACTCCTTAAACTCTTGCTTTTCTCTGGATTTGTCTGTCCTCACAGCTGAAGAAGGTACCACTAGCAAATGTTTCCTACTATTGGTATAACTTTCTGCTAAAATGATTGCCAGAGCATACTTGGAGAGAAAAACAAGTAGTAGAGTATAAACCCAGAATTTTTAGTTTTAAGAGCAGGTTGAAAACAGCTCTGGCTCTAGCATTGCTACCCTTGCTTCCATAGCACAACAGAAGCTGTACTAGGTGACTGCTTTGGTAAATTAATGCTAAAGTCTGGCATATATTTGGCACAACTGACTGCAGAGTAACCTTCAATAGATTAAATCAGCCTTCCCAAATAGGAAGCAGAAACTCTCACAGCAGCAGTGAATCTCTCTGCCATGAATTCTGAAGGCGAAGAGCAAGAGCAGGGTATAATTTTTTTTTCTCTCATTAATGGTGGAACAAACAGAAAAAGGTCCCTTGAAAGTTAAAGCTTAGCTACTGCAGTGTCCTCATGTATTATGAGTGAGAAACAAAGGAAACTGAGAAACTTCAAAGCTTCCTGTGGCATTCAGAGCTTTCCATCTTCAAAGCACCTCTCTCTTTTGTAGTTCTGCTCTGGGTTTAATTAATACATTTTAAATATTGTTACTGTAAACAGCATCATCTTTGTTTTCTACCCAGTCCTTTTTCAGAGTAATTTAAATTATTTTATGAAGCTATCTGTCATCTTTATTTAGTGCCTCTTAACCTCTTTTCTTTTACAAATGAGGAGTCACCTCCAGTTGAGATTAAAACAACACTGGAAAAGGGGTGTATGTGGATGTGAAGCAGTCCAGGAAAAAAAAAATTGCTTTGCCTGTCTTTTATCTACACTCTCTAAAGTAAAAATAGACATAACCCTCTCAGTTCATGTATTAGCAATATTTTAATACTTTAAGATGGAAAAGAGAGATTTAGAAGTTATAGTGTACCTTTTTTTTCTGTTAGGAAGCTAATTCTAGACAACTGCCTGAGAAAAAAAAAAGGTGAAAATTTACACATCTGCATACTTGGAGTCTTACTTTTTTGTTCATGCTGTCATTAAATTTTTTCACATATATTTTGGGGATTTGGAGATGGGAAGAAAGAGAGGTAGACTAGAGCAAGCATAACATTTTGCATCTTATTAAGCTATTTTTGTCAGAGGAGACTTAAGAAGTTTTACCTATTAAAATCATATGTTTCTTCCCTTACAATATCTTTTTTCTTTAAAACATTCAGCGATGAGAAAAGGTAGAACATAATATGAGGAAATGTCATTTTGCCAATTAGTCAAAACATTGCCTTGTACTTAACATTACCTAGTTGAGTGAGTTTAAACAGAGTGATTGTTTTATAGAAATATTACAGTACTAACCATCTTAATATTTTTTTCTGTGCTTAATTCACTAATAATAGAAAGAAGAGGGGGACATAGCTAGCAAGCTAACTTGAGGGAAAACATAAAATTATTTTTCAGCTCTGATTTGAATGCAGTTGTGCTCTCATGGCCAGAGTCTCAGCCTCCAGCCTTATTCCAGCTCTCAGTCACCCAACTGAGACCATGCCACACTTGAGGGAGAGAAGAGGCATTTTTAATGCCAGTGTAGCATGATTTCAATCTCTCAGCTTTTCAAAACGTAATCCTTCCTGCCCTGCAGAATGTAAAAGAACTTGAGTCAGAGGGCACTGAAGCTATGAAAGCTTTCCTTTTGACATCCCTGGCCTTAAAGCACGCAATGATTGCTGCTACCTTTAACTCCTTTTTAAGTCCTCTCTTCAAATCATGACTCATCTCTTCCCTCTCCCCTCTGAATATGCACCATTATGGCAGTATGGCCCCAACACATGTAAATGGGAGGTTCCCCAGTGCCTGGAAAGGAGCGAGATCAAATTTTAAATGCAGTTTACAGGTCAGTAGCAGTCCCATTGCTGATACAGGCTCACTGTTGTCTTTCCACAGCAAGAATTTATATAATACTAATATTTGAGAAGTTGGGGGGTTTTTGAGTTGTGCAAAAAACCGAAAGCTTTTGCATCTCGACTGTCTGTTTGTATGCACATGTAGACTGAGAATTTAACTTTATGTCAACATTACTGCAAAGAATGGAAGAAACACATACTCAAAATGTGAAGTAAAAATATACAAAAATCAATCATTGTTTACCAGACTTGTGTTAGGCAAGATCTTATTAGTCCTACCCGCTGCTGCAATGTTTTGGGGAAGACATAAATGGATACTACAAACTCAAAACATGATTCTGTTACTAATGGAAAATAAAATAACACAAGCGTTCTAAGCTGGGCTTGTTTTGTGAATGCCTTTTGTTCACAATTTGATTATTCTGCCTGTCTAGTTACACAGGATCTGTTTTGTATTCATCTCTTGTGTCTTATTGCAAGTTTCGTGGAGGCCTTATTCAGCCCTTCTATTTCAATGTTTCTTCTAAGTTAAGCTTCTTTTCCCTTTTTTTTTGTTTCTTTTAATGTATTCTTCCTTTGTGATAGATGCTCTGTTTTCCTTTTTCCTTTCTCTTACTTTAAAAACTTCTTTCCTGTAAGACTTTTCCACGTCATTTCCATTTTTGTCTAATTCTCAGGTTCCACAACTCCCTCCTTTGGCTGGTATTCTCTTATCCTTCCTTTTTGGTAATCCATTTTTCCTTATCTTCCTAATTCCATGTCTCTTTGTGACCCCTATCCTCACACTTTCCTCTCTTTGGATGTTTTTGTTTTTGCTGGCTGACTGTCATTCAAAATACTGCAGTAACATAACAAGACCGTCCCCTGAGACTCCATGAAAAGTCCTGTGAAAGCAGCTGTTCTTGTGATGTT
>NW_010414353.1:183148-193200 GCF_000710305.1 Buceros rhinoceros silvestris
AAAAGAGTGGCTGGACATGCACCCCAAATTATGATGTGGGTGAACTGTCCTCTGTAGTTGTTTCTGCAAGGTCTAAGGAGGAGAAGGGATGTTCTTCCAGCCCCTGCTTGCTCATCTCCCTAGCTATTATTTAGAGCACTATGCTCAGGACTTTGGCTTGCTATCAGAAATATTCTCCCAGTAAATTTTTGCAAAAATCTGGTCTGGGTTGTTTGTGTATGTGGCAGAGGAGAGTGTTGTTTGGTATCTTTTCAGGCAAATGTGATTTAAATTACATTTAAATAATAAAACATAGCTTCTTTCAAATTTTAAATGCCATTTTGAAGTTTTTGTGATATCAATTCATTAATTTAGCTGAAACCTTCAAGGGATTTCTAAATGAAAAATTGGAGAATAGAAAAGAAGACACTGTAGCAGCACTTTTTGCACACAATTCCACAGCAAAATGTATGCTTTCTATCTATTTGTGCAGTTCAATGTTAGGTTATAAACAAAAACATCTCTAATAAAGAGAGAATCCTAACTTCAAAGATACAAATTTAAATGTGCCAGGAAGGATATCATGTCTGAGGTATCATCAGCATTATAAAATGCAATGGCTAGTATTAATTATAACTCAAAACTTTTCTTTTGGATTAAACTATGCTGATCCTTATGCCATATGTAATTGGGGTACTATATCCAGTGAGAAATAACAATTCCTATTGTTATCATGTTTACAAATAAATGTCAGTGAAAAATACATCTGCCATTACATGTATTTTTGGTGGAATTAGCATGGGCCTTTTTTTTAAAAAAAAAAATCTACTAAATATTTATATAATCTTGACATCTTTATATAGTTTGTTATACAGTTGATGATCATGCTTATGACAGATGTAAAAGGGTTATTTTTCCTTAAAAGAGCTTATTTGTCTTTTCCTTAAAATAACTTTTTTTTTGGTGAACCATAGCCTAATTTTTAAAGTCTCCTAAATCCGTATTTAATGTTTTGGGAGAAAGATACAACAGGAAGCATTTCATTTATTTGAAAACAGCTCATCATTGTTAGAAGGTTTGTGCTCTCACAGGCTAGGTGTAGTGTTTGTAGTGCTGTGTGTGTTTGGCTGAAAGTTGATGATTCTGCACTACTAAGTCAGTCAAATAAGTGAGTGTTTCCATGTGAATAGATTTATTTGCCAGCTTGTTATCAGAGATTGTGCAGCGTCTCAGCTTGGTCTGCAAGCTCTTATTCACACAATAATCCTTTTGATACTAATGCTGTTAATTAATAATGTTTCTGTACAAATGGCTGGCAGATAAGAATCGGAATGAACAGATGAATATAAGGATAATAGCTAGTTTCTGAAACTTTAGCATTTGTCAGTCGTTTCCTCATTTCCCTGTAATAGCGCATGATCAGCAAGAATTGCAAACTATCATACCCTAAACAGCAAACTGTATTCAAAATATTTTTCAGTGGCATCTGAGGGTCTCAGCACATGTGAAGTCACTCATAAAGCATTGCATAAAGATCTGGCCCCAAACCCACCATTATGTCTATGATTTATGGTAGTTTTCTAAGGAAGTAGAGATATACAGAACAAATACATTCATATCAGTTGTGAAGTTTTGAGTTTAGGAAGTACTCTGTCTCAGTTAAATACATGTTAGGAAAGTGTGGAAATAACACTGGGACTTTAATCTAAGCTGCTCATGTAAATGTGACGTTCTCCTGTGACCTTTCCATTCTTTCCTACCTTTGTTAGCTGAATGCATCTTCCTTGCATTCTTCTTTTGCCTTTGCCTCCCTTACTCTGTGAATTTGAGTATGTTTCAATATTACAGAAATTAGTTGTCTCAAATGAATCATTTCATATTCCTAGACATTATAATAAGTAGAATTTGTGTGACAGATTTCTCTAGTGTACCCGTTTGGGAACCAAGCAGTTAAGACGCTATTTTTCTTTGTTTTTCACAACATGGTACTTTTTTCAGGTATATTTTTCAAGTTGGAAAAAAGAAATAGATCATCACTAAAAGCCATTTTCTTGGTAGCTACAAGAACAAATAAGTCATATTGCCTGTATCTCTTTGGTTCAGAAGTAATTTGATGTACCTGTATTGAAGACAGTGATACCGATTCCATAATTTTATCTAAATAGGCACCAACTTCAGATGAAACTATGAAAGCTAAATAATGCATACGCATCAGAAAGCACACTATGCCCTTTCTATCTTCCCCAACCCTCTGGTTTCTATCTAAATCAATATCTGTGTACTGCTGTGATGGCTCACAGCACGACGTACATTTGGCATACTGAAACCGTTACATGCTTTAAAGCCACACAGGATCTTTTGGAAAGGCACTTTTCCCCTCAAAATGCTACTGCCAACGAAGCCACATACAAATGGTCAATAACAGCCAATTGCCTCCATTACAGAAGTCGCTGAAATGGAAAAGTAACCCATACAATGGAAGATGAACTGAGAGGAAATTTTTATTCTGGATCCATAGGAGGTTTTCTGTTTCACTAATCCAGAAAGCTTAACTTTGGTAACATATGCTTCTATCTGTATTTGCGTTATTTTCTGGTCTTTATCTCTGTTATGATATGAAAATTTTTTTCACAACATACTGCATCCCTTCTAGAAATAAACGGACTTGGTCTGCTGAATTATTTAGTCCTTGGCTTTTGGTTTTGGGATTTTTTGAGTGTTTTTGTTTTTTCCCTTTTTTGGGTAATGTATTGGAGAAATATCCTGCTGCCCTGTGGCAACTTGTTGTGATATTTGGCACTCAACCTCTTCCGTTGAGGGTCACTTATACATGCAATCTAATATAGATGATGCAAAATGGCACTTTATTCTGTAATGAACAGAGTTATATAGTGTCCCACTAAGCCTCGCCCATCGTGGGTGGTTACTGCATTCCTGTAACGTAAGCACGTAAGCACGTAATCCTCTGCCCTCCCACACTGCCACCCAGTGTTCTGCAACACTGCCCCATATCCACAGCAGCAAATTAATTTCGAGCCATCATTAAAGGTATACTTACAGATCCATTTCTTTACCCAGCAGCACTCCTGGAACTATAAGTGAGGAAATTTGTATTATTATATTCAGTACTAGAAATGAAAACTGGGAAGTAAAATGTGATGACTGGTGACACGTCTTAGAAGATGCTGCAACAGAAATATTAGCCAGTGTCTGAAATTCAGGGTTTGGTGAGGGTTTCCTAATTGGTATGGGGTTATGTTTATTTCAGCTGGGGCTGAAAATTTATGGGAGACAGAAGAAGCCTGAAAATCACCCCTCTGGCAAAATATGATAGTTATATCATATCACCAGGAGATTAAATGTTTCCTGGGTAGCAGCTTTGTAAGCTTTGTGAAAGGTGAAATAGGTTTGTTTCCTTCTTTCAAAGTCTTCCTGTGGTGGATCAACAGGTAGCTATCAAATTTCAGAGTATTTCTCAAATAAAGACTCAACTCTCTGGTGGTACAGGACATGTTTTTTACATCTAACTTGAGATTCCAGGTACAAGTTTGTGAATTAGTACAATTTGTTTTCAGTGATCCAGATTTTGAGTAACTCGTCCTGGCTATTCAAAAAGCGTCCTGTTCTGACTATGTTTCAAAGAAGGACAATTTTCATCTTTCAACTTTGGATGCAGCTGGTGTGCAGCTGCAGTGAGCTGGGAACATACAATTTTCTTCTGCTCTAATTTCCATGGGGAGGGCCGTGGTCCCCACTTCTACCTGGGCTGGGGTGTAGTAGAACCCAGGGGGAAGGGATAACGCTTTTGTCATTATGTGTTTCTTCTCGAATTCTGGGAAGCCCTAGGAAACATCAAACTTCAACAAATGTGTGCATACACACTAGGGTAGTGGATCCGTAGGTTAGTCTTTATTATAGTCTTGGAAAGAAAATTGAGGTCTGTGTGTCCAAGGGTAAAAATATTGCCTTAAACTTACTGCTTGTAATTTGTGCTCGCACAGTGAAGGTATTTTTTTGTTGTATACAAAGGTCAATCGATACACAAAATGCACCACACATGTCCTTTGTTTCTGCTTTCAAAATCCCAGAACCATTGTTAGAAAATACATTTGCAACTCTTGAGCAACCACTCTAGCAATCATGACTGTACACTGTGCTGTTATTTGAAAAGGTATCTTTAAAAAGAATGAGAAAAAGGAAGGGAAGTGATGAAAGGGTATTGTTTGTCCTTTTGGCCTTTTTTGTAGTTTCTACTTCTGTTTTTAGCATGCTATTGAAACATTATGCGTTTCCATTTTTTCATTCCAGTAACATTACTAATCTGTCACTGATAGCTTTGGGGAGACTAGAATGAAAAGATATTTTTTTCTTGTATAATTAACATTACAGATCACTAACTAGAGTAGTTCTGAATCTACACTAAGAATTCCCAGTTTATATGTCATACATTTTGCTCTTCTAAGTCCAAGAGGTGTTACATGATGTTATATATGTGTTAAATTTGTATTTAACAAATGCGTTTTAACTGAATCTGCTATAAATTAGATTAAAATGTCTAAAGATAGCTTCTAAAATTAGGTCATAGCTTTTCAATGCAAATGTAAACCTTCTATACCAGCACCTGAACAAATACATTTCCAACTTAATTATTGAGTTTTTCTACGGTCCACATTACAAACCTGGTTTGTTATGCCATTCTTTTCTTATTTAATTGTTTCAGCCCAGTCAATTCATATGTTCACAGTGAATCCACACAACCAAATCTCCAGGTTTGTCAACACATGTTGGCAAGCCCCTGTAGTGACCCTCAGGTTGGGCTTGGTGTGTCCTCTCCTGCTCAAAAGTTGGTTTGCTCCTAAATCTTCACGTTCACAGGGATGTCTTCAGCTAGCTACCCCTTTCCTCTCAATCACCCCGTAACAGCAGGTCAGTCCTGTATCACTTGGTATACAGTTTTATAGATCTAGGCTGGGAGAGTAATGCTACACTCTGAAATGTTTCTGCTTTTTAGTCTCTTGATAAATGACATGGTCTTCATGTATCATGTACACATTAGCTTACTTTTGACTTGATAACCATACAGTTTGGAGTAATGAAAGACATAGTAGTAACACAAGTCTGGGAACACACATTAAGGATGTTCTTGCATCCCCTCTTTCCATTTATTTTCGTTCCACAAGAGAAAATGTTCTTGTTCTCTCATTCCTGAGAGAAATAAAGCTTTTCTGTCCAGTGAGTGAATGTTACAAACTACTTGTTGAAGCCTTGCAGGAATAAACCAGGGCTTTATTTTCCTGTGTTACCTTACATTGGTATAGAAAATTATTTTGGAAAATTAAGGAATTCTTTACTGCTTTGTGTTGTAAATTATACTATTTAGACTCATCCTGGACTTTGATTTTACTCTCTGTGGAGGTCTAAATGACACACAGAGAAAGAACTGTTCCTTTTTACACTAGGATTATCACAACTTTTTAGACATAGTACGTGCATATACACAACATGGGTCACATTAAAAATCCGAACACTTCCTGATTCAAAAAATATTTCTCAAGGTATACAGTCTTCAGCTCTTCTTTACAATTTGTTATCCAGTAATTTTTGCCAGGAGTTACATACCTTATAAAATTAATTATTCTGACATATTGGAAATAATCTTATCAATCAGAAATGGCATTCACCTTGGGCCAGCAGAGTGTTTAGGTGTTTTACTTACCAGGTTTATTATGATTATACTGTGCTATATTTTGTAATCTTAAGAAACTACAGCTCCTAGAGCTACCATAGCATCTGGACTTTGAGTCAAGAGCAGTTATGTCAGCTGTGTGTAGAAGTCTGTTAAGCCTCAGTTAGTAGAAGACAGGTAGGATACTACTGACTCATGCTGATGTGTTTCCAGCTCTGTGCTACTTGAATTTCAAATCCTTGTTGGCAAAATAACAGTGAGTTTTCTTTCTGTACAATTTCCATCCAGATTTCAGTGATTCTATTGGCTGTGGCTTGCAGAATGTCACGTTCATCTCTTCATTCATCTCTCTGTAGACAGTGCTTATTTTTAGTACTGCAGTCACCATGGAGCCTGGGAGGAAGAAAACATTTCTGTATAATAATAACTTGGACAAGTTCCCTGTTAACGTAGTAAAGATTGTCATCTGTGATATCACATCTTAAAAGTAGCAACACTGAGTAGAAAATAATAAAAAAATCAACAATCCAGATTTCTACTATCAGTCATGTATAAACCTACTTTGTTACGATGGGATTGAAAACTCTGGAGCAAGATAAGGAAGCATCGGAGTTCCAGCAATAAAAAATAATTGTGTTACTTGATTTATCCATGTCCTAGATATTATTGCAGCTATGCCTCTTTAGGACTTCTTTAGGAGGATGGGATGTCTCTTCCTAAATTGGGTCACTCAGGTGAATTATTTTCTGGTTTTGAATCCTTTCTGACACCTGGCTAACTCATATCAAGAACTAGGAGCCGTATATCCCCAGCAAGGTGGAAGAGCCAAGTGTGTTTAAGGTTAATTAACAGTGTCACAAAACCTTCCCAATTACCATTTTAATGATTTTCATGTTTTCATTCTCATCCTCTTTCATGTTTCTTGTCTTTTTAATATAAAATAGCCTTTAAGGAAGAGATCATCCATTCTTCTGTGTCTTTCTTGAGCACAAATATATTCCGAATGTCATGGTAGCTGTTTATTTCCACATTATAATTTTAAAAGGATGTATTTCTGTGGCTCCTGTATGATGTGCAAACAACATTTTCATCTTTGAAAAAAAAAAAACCAAAACCAAAAAGAAACAAAAAATGTCTGAAGAAAAAGATCTGTTTGAAAGTTTCCAGTTTTAATCTCAGGAGTCTTCTGGCCTAAATTGTTTCCCGGAGTTTATTATCCTGAGCATATAAATTCTTCCCAGCTGGTCAATTAATCCTTAGGAAATGTCCTGCACCTAACTTATTATAACTGTAAACTGTGATACTGTGGTACTGGCTTTGTGTTCTAACCCTCGTAGTTGCCTTCTGTTGCCAGAGTAGTGTTATTCACAAGTGGTGAGTTTCCTTATACCATGATAGAGGACCGCTGGCATGAAATAATTTTAAAGGGATGTTTCTTAAGACCCAGAGGAGTTGTTGCTCCTCTATCTACCACTTCAGTGATACAAGCCAAATAATAATTTTTTGATGCATTGTCAAGCTATCTTTTTTTTCCTAACAGCCTCCGCACAATTTCCAGCAATCTGATAGCTTGTTTGCAGAAATAACGAGTCAGATTTTTCAGTGCTTTATAATCTTCAGTAAAAATTGCATTTTGTTATTCTTTGATCGTTATCTCAATTACTCTAATTTTTCAGTTTCTTTTTATGCCTAAGATCCAAGGTCATCAAATTTATACATTGCAACAACTGAAATCAAAATGATTTCTGGACACTTTTGAATACCTGCTAAGCTCTTGCAAAACTAATTTTACAAATTGCATCTTTTTATATTATGGTCAATGGAAGTGAACGGACCTGCAGTAAATTCCTGATGAGAAAAAAAACTGAAGAGAATTCAAATCTTTAGCTATCAGAGGTTTATGTGCGAGTGGTATTGGATGTCTTTAGCATCCTATGAATCAACCCAAGAATATGACAATCTCAAGTAAATAAATACACAAAAGAACCGAGAAAAGCATGTTGTTTAAGTGCAGTTCATTTCTGACATGACCCATCTGTCTTCCAAAGCACATAAAAACTCATCCTTTCTAATAACCATTTTATCAAGTCTGACAGAGTTTCTCTTGCTGTCTTAATGCTGTACCAATCTGGGCTAAGCACACTGCAGCAGCAGTTGTGATTCAAATTTGTATTTTGTCTTCTGCTGGAAAATAGGTGATTGATTGCTAGTGCAGTTCAGAAACACATGGGCCATTCATTCCTAGCTAGTTTTCTTCATGCACTTTCTACAATTGTCACTGTTTTCCTCTGTTCTTATTATAGAGTAAATCATTCCCTTGCCCTTCATCCTGCTGTGCATTCAAGGTTCCCAGCTGTCCTCATTTTCTCTATTCTTTTAGGAGAATCTCTTCAAGAATCTGCTCTTCAATGCCTTTTCCTAATTTTCTGTGGTTTTAGGATCTCTTGTAGTGCAAACCCACATGGGATATTGTCATTTGCATTATTCACCCTATTATCTTGTTACTTTAAGCCATGCAACTTTCAACTAAAGTCGTCTAATGTATTACTCTAGTTGTCGTTATTCTTTGCAGCATTTACTTTGATTGTCTTCTCTAAATACAACATTTGAAACCCCTCTCTGTCCGATGCTTTTCTTCTTTTTCTAAGTGTCATGTACATGTCATTGCTGACCACAAAATACATTACTTTAGCAAATATTTGTCCTCTCCAAACGTTTGTCATGCTGCATGCTTTGTCTTTTAAAAGATGTAGGTACAGGATAGATCTAGCATTATGACAAACTAATTGATGATAGGAGATTTTGCATGTGTTTCTAATTCCACGACCGACACAATTAAAGAAAGAGAGGCCCAGAAATTATCTACAGGATTTGAAAGATCCTTGAAAGATTCTTTTTTGAATAAAGATTCAATGAAGAAATTATTAGGTTCTAGGGTGCTTTCACGTTCAGGGTCACGAAAGTACTGTGGTCTTTGTCACACCTGAAGACAACTGAACCTACTTACTTAAATATCGTTAAGACCTTGGTTTTTTTTTCATCACTGTTTAATTTAATTTGTCACAGGAAACAATTAACTAAGTACACTTGAGATACTTGGTACTTCCAAGTGGTGGTAGTGTTAGTGGCAGTGTCTGTGGTTTAGTGGTAGACTTAATAGCAATATTTTTAGGTGTTCTTCCGCACTATTCACCAGGTGCATATCAGAAAAGTAATCTCATAGTTTTATCTAATGATTTAAATTTTAATGTCTCATTTACAGAAGAAAAGATAGAAAATTTTTTTTTTGTCTTTTTCCATTTGGAGAAATCTTTGAGGGGAAAAAAACCTCTCAAATATTTCAGCTTCTAGGTACTGCCATACCATCAGATGTGTTACTGAAGGATATGATTTAAATTTTAATGTCTCATTTACAGAAGAAAAGATAGAAAATTATTTATTTTGTCTTTTTCCATTTGGAGAAATCTTCGAGGGGAAAAAAACCTCTCAAATATTTCAGTTTCTAGGTACTGCCATACCATCAGATGTGTTACTGAAGGATTTAATTTAACTACTTTCTCTAAATATTTCTCATTAAGAGTTCCCCTAACTGAGGTGAGTTTCACCCTTGAAGATTTAAGGCTTAACTTATGGGGGGGGTTAGAGACAAAATCCTATTACCTACTCTTTCCTATACTGAATTATAGTACTTGAAAATAAATAATATTTTAATTCTTTTTTAAAGAAGATACCACACGCTTGGACCAGTTAGTCCTAAGGTCCTCTTCATAAGCCTCTCTTCAAGCGCAAGTATTCCCAAATCCTGTCAGCAATCTGGGGTCTTATATATTGGACTCTCCTGCTGCTTGTAAAGTATCTCTTAAACCTCTACATAAATATCCATTATCCAATTTTCTTTAGGACTTTTGATACAAGCATTTTCTATCCTCATCCCCAATTTTCTATCGGACTGATTGACTCAGAAAACTTCCTACTCATTGACACGTTTACCAGTCTCTTTTACCAAGCAGATTTTCATTTGAGCTGAAGAGATTATACCTCTCTTTGTTTTGTGGCACAAGTATATATTCTTAAAAAAAAAGAAAAAAGAAAAGAGAAAATAAGTCACTATTTGCTATTTATTAACAATAATTTCATTGCTTTCCTTGTTACCTATTTCTAATTTCCCTAGTTCCTTATGTCCCCCCAAATTCAGAAGGGTGTACTAAGGTCTGCATTTTCTATAGCTGTAAAAATTTATGGGCTATTTTAATACAGATTAGTGAAAGTGCAATACCAAAGCGCTGTAGGTGGTAAAACCCAGTTATCATTTGTATGATTAGTTTCACCTTGTAGCCATGTCTCTAAAAAATGCAATTAACAGTTTCATATTCAGCATAGCTGGCTT
>NW_010414353.1:193325-210537 GCF_000710305.1 Buceros rhinoceros silvestris
TTCCTGCTGCATGGTGTGCAACATTTGCATCATAAAAAAACCCCTAATTGGTAAACACAGCCTTGCCAGATTCTCTGCAATTCACCCAATTCTCGTAACGTTAATTGGCTCAGCTTCAACACACATTGGATGGGTTTTCAAAGGCAGCCGCAGATTAGAGAGCTTGCAAGCACTTGTGTTTCACAGTACTGACTCCAAGGAGACTGAGGGAGGAAAAAAAAATATTTTAAATTAATACTGAATACAGGCGAGCTCTCTTGTCCAATGGTTACCATGGAAACTGTTTTGTCTGCTAATCTGATAGCAGAGTGTATGTTTATTGGTACACATCTCTAATGACCTTCAGAGACTAAACTCAGCTGGAGACTAGTATTCTACCACTGTGGTCAGAGACAGCAGCTAAGTGATTACATCCTAAACTCTATTATTGGAGCTTTTACCGTTGTGGGGATTTTTTCCCCTTCATTATTGTTGTTCCCTGCTACGCATTGCCCCAAAAATGACAATTTGCAATGCTTAGATGCATATCTTTCGTACAGATATAGTAGATAGAGTACGTAAAGTTTTTGTGGCGAGTTTTATAAACCGCGAATTTTTGTATTGCTCAGCTGAGGGAATATGTCACTTTTCTATCTCTAATAATAAGTTAATTTAAAACAGCTGTGATTTAAAAAAAAGAAATTTATTATTACGTGTTATGCTGGGAAAATAGGGGGAAACCCAATATTCCTCTTCTTGATGAACAAACCTGTATAGACTCAATCTTTTAATCCTGAGCGATGTTGTTTTTCATACCATTAGAAAAGGCAATTCTCAAAATTCAGGTGTTATGCCTTTAAGTCAGAAACATTAATTATAGCTGCTTTGCTGACAGTTTTTAATTTTGTAATAATAGCGTGCAAACTTACTATTGGAACAATTTCTAGAAGCATACAAAACCAAATTGTATCCTAATTAACCAAGCAATCGTTCTTTAAAACCGGGGGTGTATGAGTGTTGACTCTGCCTTAATTACCAGCACTGCATGCATGGATGCCGTATGATAGCCAATTAATACAGGAATTGTCAGACTCAGAGAAGGATTGTGGGTTTGTTTTCAAATCCTACAGACCACATGGCACCTCAGCCTTGTGCAGATCGTTCATCTCAGCCTCCGCCAGGTATAATTATGGCCTGTACGAAAAGAGCATTAACTAGCAAAAATCCTTGGCTTTGAGGTGCAGTAAACGGGAAGGTGCATGGGCATTGCCGTGGCAGGGCATCTACTGCCTCCAGGTGAGAAGGATGCACAGGGCAGAATGTAAGGGAGAGTGCAAGATGCAGAAGGAGCTGACTGCTGCCTCGGGCCATTGCTTGATCCTTGAGATTTGCTGCTTTTTGCATAGAGGAGAAATGGAAAAGCTGCTGCCATGCTTGTCCTCCTGCCCTGTAAGTGGTGCAGGCAGGAGCTACTCAGAGCAGCTCCTTGCTCACTCCCAGGCTTCCCATAGAGGGAGACGGAGGGTCCAAAGGTAGAGAGACCCAAGAGACAAACACCTCAGGAGTATAGACACAATAAAGAGTGAGATTTAAGGGACATAAAAGAAAATGAAAACAGACAAGAAAAAGAAGCTAATCTAGGAAAGAAAAACTTGCTCTGAGATACTTCTGAACTAATTTAGCTACCTACATCCACCTCCACCATCTGAGTCTGAATGGTGAAGGCCACCAGAAAGAATCATAGAATCATAGAATTATCTGGTTGGAAGAGACTTTTAAGATCATAGAGTCCAACCTTTCACCCTACACTGCCAGGGTCCCTAAACCATGTCCCTCAGCACCAAATCCACACGTCTTTTAAACAACCCCAGGGATGGGGACTCCACCACCTCCCTGGGCAGCCTGTTCCAAGGCTTCACAACCCTCTCTGTAAAGAAATTTTTCCTGATGTCTAACCTAAATTTCCCCTGACGCAATTTGAGGCCATTCCCTCTCGTCCTGTCATTCTTAACATGGGAGAAGAGACCGACCCAACCTCCCTACACCCCCTTTCAGGTAGTTGTAGAGAGCGATAAGATCTCCCCTGAGCCTCCTCTTCTCCAGACTAAACACTCCCACTTCCCTCAGCCACTCCTCATAAGATAAGTTCTCCAAACCCTTCACTAGTTTTGTTGCTAACTAATGGAAAAATCGCAAAAAGTTTATGAAAGCCTAGGAGAGGCTAAAAGAGAGCTCTTATTAAATAAGGGAATGGTCTGAATTACTTTTTTTCTATCAGCATGTTTGAAGTTTGATTTCCTTGGTTTGAATTTCAAAGTTTTGTTCCTTATCATTAATAAGGAAATAAGATAATTCATGTAATGGGGTTATGTCCCTATTATCGTTATCCCCTCTGTTATTTTTACTCTTGTCAGAGCTTGGGACACATCAGGAACACTCTAGATCTGCAAATCTTCCCAGTGGTTAAGCTCTTGAAAACTGCAAATCTTACCAAATGGCACCAGCCATCCTGCAGTCACCCATCTCCTGCACCTCTCCCAAGGGACGGCAACATCAGCATCCTGGCGAAAAGGGATGAAACCATTCTCTGTACTAAGATATCAGATGTTTCCTTAGCCGAGCTGCAGACTTGTTTGTGTCAGATCTTTGAACTGAGCTACTGCACAGAATCTGTTTTTAAACCTTCCCAGGAATGAGCTTTCAAGTCCTTCTTGTTATTCCCCTCCTATTGTCTCTTGCCAAAATTTGGTCATTCGGTATAGTATCAAATCACCTTGTCATCTGTTTCTAGGCTTGACCCTCTCCCCATTCCAAGCTTCAATCTTTAAAATGAAACAAATTGGAGATTAATATAAGCCCTTCTTTTATTTTCCTCTATACTAGCTGTTATTTTCTTTTGAAAATACCAATCCCTGCATTTTATGAATTTCATTTAAACCATTGGCTGCAGCCGCTTCAGCCTAAGAGAGTGGTGTGTTAACCTAGCAGTGGATGCAATTCAAAGCTGTTTATTTGTGCAAGAGCTTCAGGAAGAGACCCAGCTATGTGTTATTGGAACAAAACAGGCATTTTCATGCAGGAGTTTGATTCTTCTCTCAATGAGATAGAAAAATGCATGAAGTAAAGGCTAGACTGATTGGTTTTTTATCCTTTTGAAGTTCTGCTGACCTTCTTTGCAAGAGTTGACTTATGTTCACAAAACCACAAACCTACAAATCACTGACAGATATTTCTCTTGCACCAATTAAGGTCTTTATCTTCATATATATTTAAAAAAAAAAAAAGAATGCTTTCTGTTTTCCTGTGTGAAGACTATCTGAGATCCTTGGTTTATCCAGAAATAGATTTTCTTTTGCCCTTTTTTTTTTAATGGCAAGAAGGGCAGTTACAATTTTATTCTTTCATTTCTGTCATTATTACTTGAATGCAGTCCTCCATTCTGGTTCTGAAAGGTGCTTGAGAACCCTGATTTTTTTCTCCTAAATTACCAAGTTATTAACGATCAGCTTTGCAAGGAGTGCAGATAGGGCTACTTAGATATGCTGTTCAAAGCTGATTTCTACATCTCTTTCAGGGTCCCAATCCCAATGCAAATAAAGTCAATTGAAAATCTTCAGTGAGGAAGGACAAAGTTCTAAATTGTGCCATTTCTCTTAGTTATGGTTTGCTCTGAAAAGCTCCTTTTTTAAAAAATCCATTGGGCGTTTGCTGCTTGAAAAGCTTGGCTATAGGAAATGTGTTATTTATGCTTTCAAAGAGATAAGGTAGCAGAAATAGAAAGGCAAGTTTTGTCCCCTGAAACAGAAGAGGATCTTTATGAGTATTAGTGCTTCTTACAGTTTGCAAAAGTGCATCTTATGCCTCAGTAACAAAATCTTCCCTTCATATCTGACAGTAAAATATGTTGTACCGTGTCTGTACTGCTGAACGTAGTTATGCTAAAGTTTATTGAGTAGACCACAGTTGCGATGTTTTGTAAATAAAAGGATGCTTGCATCAAAATGCGCAGGAAACGTATTGAATGTCCAGCCTTATATAGGTCAGAATGAAAACATACTTAATTCTTTGGTTAAAGTCACTTTTACAGAGAATTCCAAACATTTTCAGTTTTCAGGCTGATTAGGAAAAAAAAAAAGCCAATATCAAATTTCAGCATTCCTTTCTTTTCTTTTTCATGTCTGATACACACACACATACACACATAAAACTAAGAAATATTTCTGTGGAAGAATTTATGACAAATTTGAAATTTATTTTTATTCTTGTCCATCTATGTGTTGACATAGCTTATTTCAGTCTTCCAGCAGTTCAGGTATTGTACAGAATTCTCTGATATTTGGGGAGGGAAAGAAAACATCTTTTTCTAGTCCGCCTAAATAGTCTGCGCTGGGTATTACCTATTATGACAGAGGTATATAAGAATTTGATCTTTTTTTGCTCGTGTTTGTTGATTGATAGCCATCATTGAAACTGAGTCATCTGTTTGGTTTGTCATTCACTTTGGTTTGTCATGATAATTATGCCTAGAAATCTAATTATTGTAACATTTCTATATATAACTTTCAACTCAGTTTATCTATGCACATAAAAAAGTAATCTTTAAAAGGGCTCTAAGCCTATTTTTATATTTTTACACTGTTGTGTTTTTTATTTCACACAAAAACCCCAAAATAACATATCTTTTTTAATTTCCCCCATATTGAGTGAAAAGACATTATGACTGCTTCATTCAGAGGTACCTGACTAGCTTTTTTCACTTGATAACTACTTCCGTGGTAGTGAATCACTGTTGAGTCATTATCATCATCAGTTATAGGGTGCTTTGCTGATTTTGTCCAACTAATGCATGAGTTTTCTTGCTGCCTTTCTATGCAAGGGCGAGTTAGCTAATCATTTCAACACCCTGAGAGCACGTAAATACCACAGGCAGCAACCTTGTAATTGTTTCAGGAAAAAGTGAGATGTCCTGTAATAATTTGAGAGAGATGCAGAAGGTAAACTGAAGACAATCTGTCTTAAGAATGTGTCTGACCTCCAGATATTATTCTCACATGTCTGTTTTGTGTTCTACTAACTTACCCAAATTTTTGCAAATAGCTTGCCAAAGACAATGGCTTGTGAAATAATGAATAAATAAATAACACTCATCTGATTCCAGCATTTTAAGATGCTATTTAATGATATGCAGGGCTAAATTTCCCCAAAATCTCAAGCTTGTCCTTAAATTCAGACTACTGAAGTAAATAGTGCCTACCTACTGCCAAATACATGGACATTTGGAACATCCTGTTATATTAAAAAAAGAGCAAATATTTATGTCTTTTCACTTTTCTCCTCATGCAGCACTGCTCCATTTCTCTGTAACAGTTTTTGTCAAACTGTGTCGTGTTCTCCAGTATGTGCTGATTCTCTCTGAAATACAAAGGAGCAGTTCAGGCTATATCAGTATAGGATACATCTTCCAATAATTAAACTGTGTTTTTCAGGATTTTAACTGACTGCTGTAGAGAATTTCAAAAGGAACTAGTTTTCAAATCATTCCACCTACATTTTCCTTGTATTACAAAAACTCTGAAGATAAAAAACCCCCATCTTTTGTTTTCTTGACCTTTAGCTAAACAAGGCAAAGCATTTGACACATATACTGAAATGAAAATGCAGGTGAAACCTGAAATTCTTTTCTTATCACTACACTCCATCTGGACGTAACATCATATGTGTTTTCAACGTAAAATTTGCTTGAGAAGCAAATTCAGACTCAAACCTTAGCCTATATATACACACATACAGAAAAGAATAAGCTCAGCATGAGAAAATGGTCCTCCCATTTAAAATTTCTATTTAAATTTCCTTTTGTTAGAGATGTCATTCTCTGTAATAGAAAACAGATAAAGTAGTGGTGCTTATTTCCAGTGCAACATGGGTAATTGTGTATCTTAATTCTGTAATCTCTATTTTTTTTAAATATGAACAAATGATCATGTAAGTCCAGCAGCACCAGCCATTACACAGAAAACTTACCTTGCTATATGACTTCAAAATTTCTAAAATAGATTAACCTATACCGTAACAGTGAAAGGGCGGTTTCGTTAAAATACTTACATGTTCTCCTTCATTCAAAACTTATTCTACCAAACAGCTCAATTCAATGATGTCACTGTTTGCACAGTTATCTTCAAAGCTGATCCTCCACTCAAACAAGAAGCCTATTTTGAATTTAAAGTATTCCCATTAAAATTCATGGAATTTGGCTTATCTATATTGTTCTGAACATTTGGCATTTTAAGTAATATAGTAACCTCCACAAAAGGCAAGATAGATGAAGAGTAATGCCAAAATGTCAAGATTATGCTGATTCTTCCATTCTGTCATCATACTACACAAATACTGTAGACAAGTTACGGCAAAGCTAAAGGGCTGTGCAACATAAGAAAACCACAGAAATAATTCAGAATCTATCACATGCGTGTTCTGTTGACCTATAAATGGAAATGTCTGTGTAGAAACACAATTCGTTTCTTTACTAATTTTCCTTAGTAAAATTTTATCTTTTATTCATGCTATTTCAGATAGCCCCTGAAGTACACCTCCGAGTGCAGTTCTGGTTCTCTAGCCCCAGCTCTGTGTATTGAGATCAAAATATAAGTTTATACTTCTCTTAGATCTTCTCCTGACCTTATAGATCCTAGCTATCACCTGGGGATTCCACAGTAGACCTGACTTATTTACAAAGTCTCCACATGGAGACACTGGCACCAACCCAATAATGACTCAAAAGCGATTTATAATTTGTTTAGGACAAAAGCATGTCAGAGGAGAGAGACATAGTTTTAAATTTGGACTGCATCGAAGTTTTCCCCAACCTGGTCTCAACAATGAGCGGTGCCTCTGGGCATGCTTTGCAGAGTCCTGGTCCCTTTGTCCCTCTGCTAACCTGCCAATCCACATTGCCTTTGACCAGACTTGTCCTCTCATCTCAAAGTTCCTCTCAGTCAAACACTTCTCTACCCAAGCTTGACAATGCAAGTTTGTGTCCTCCTTGGATATCTCTCAATTGGTAATTCGGCACATTGTGCTAGAGTCTCTTCTTGCTGTAGCATTGTCACCCTGCTTGCTTTTTCAATCGCTTCAAGTATAGGCTTTGCCTACAAAACTCTATATACAGTAACTTCTTTCACTGATCCGGACGAGTACAGATTTCATAAAATTATTGCATCTAGCATTCATTACAGTGCTAGATGTCAGCTCCACTGTCACAGATGTATTCCTCTATGACGTGATATGGTGCTCCAACCTTGCACTTTAAAAAGCTTTATTCGGTTTGTAAATATTTATTTAGTGATCAAAGTCTGAAAGTAGCTTTCCTTTCCGATTTTGGGGTTATTTTTTCTCTGTCTAAAGAAGGTTTCACAGTGAAATGCCACTTCTAATCTGATTTTCTGTGTCTAGAGTATATTTTATTAACCCTTTTTTATTTTCTTCAGTGATAGATTAGTAAATTCCAAAGTAGCTTAGAAACATTGCTTAGTGACCTTTTTGTTCTTTGCATTTTTTGAGGAGAAATCAACAAAAGACAACAATAGTAACCTTTCCATATTCATTACCGTAAGCTGCACTGACCTTAAGAAGCAGTTTTATGATTCCACACTTGTATACAGGGTACGGCTGCTGTGCTGATTTCAAGAACTTGACAATTTTTCTCTTCTAAAGGCTGTGAGGGACAAAGAAGTTTGGTATAATACCTGTGCATTTGCACAGGGTGGAATGACAGGTGAATCTCCCAAACCTGGTATTACAAGAGTAACCTTTTGTCAATATTTCCTCTAAAAATGAACATCTAGGTAATATTAAGTATAGAATTTTAAAGGTGTCTTAGAATTGCGGTAAGAACAGGATCATTTTCATTGTTGATTTTGATTTTTTTAAATATAGACTTTTTTGTATTTAATTTTTAAGAGAATGAAAATTAATTTAAAAACAAAATTTCTTTCCCTTCCCGGGAGAGGATGACAGGCCAAATGAGAAATATTGGTATTTAAAGGGCAAAGGAAAAATAGAAAGTATGTATAAGCTCAGCATTGATGTATCTACATTATTGGATCAGGCTTGATTTCTGGAGTTTCTTGATCTTGATGGCTTAATTAGTGTTGTTGCTAAATCTGTATAGTTTTCTGGGAGATTTTCTGAAAGAAAAAATGAGAATAGAAAGTAAAAAATTGTATATGTAACTTGGGGGCTTATCTGGTGAAATCAAAATAATTTCTAGTTCATAAATAAATCACGATAAAGTTATTGTATTCTATATTGAGCATCCCTGTGGTTTTAAGAATATATTAGTTGGTGAAAACTTAAGATGAGATAGTCGAGAAAAGACAAACCTATATTCTGGCAAAAGCTGAACTCGCCATTGTCTCTGTTCTAAATAACCTGAAAAATTACTACATGCCTGGTTTGCTGCCTCCCTGCACACCATCCCTTTCTAGATTATTAATGAATCTATTAAATACCCAGTAACCTAGAAAGTATTCATGAGATGCCCTGTCATTAGCCTTTCACTGTGATAAAAACACACCTTTTAATCATATCCTGTGGTTTTTTTCTCTTCTGGTCATTTGTGGGTCTGGAGCAGGGTTTTCCTCTGTACTTTGGAACTCTTTACTTATCTCTTATAAGGGATCTTGGAAAATCATTTTGGCAATCTGAATAAAGTATGTGTAAAGGATCTTTATTCACTATGTTATCACCATCACAAGGTTTCTAGGAGCTCTAAGACATGGTTTTTCAGCACCAAACCATACTTAAAGAAATCTTTCTTGTTTTTTCTGTTATGCCACTGTCACTGCCTACTCCATAGTAAAATCCTATGGGAACTGGGTTATGCAATCTGATTTTGAAAACTACTATAAATATAACTTTTAAGGAAATTTATTTTACTTGTGATCTAATTTAGAGAAAAGTTCTTGACGATTATAGTGTTATGATTATTGCAAGGGCACTATAAAATGCATGAGGGAATTGTGAACGGGGGTGTAAACATAGAGGATATCTTTTTTAGAAAACAACACGTAGAGCTATAGTTGTAAGAGAAAAGACGTGGTGTTTCTTCACACAAACAGCCCTGATTAGCCCCTTTATTATCATCATCTTCCAAGTGTTTTCTTTTTCTGATTTGAACTGTCGTTTACATCCACGGATCAGTAATTCCCTGGAATGATTCTATAGCTCTGGATTGATTCTATAACTCTGGATTGATTTTAAATATAGCAGCAGAGTGTGTTTTATAAACGTTTCACATACTTGTGGATGAGCTTTCTCAGAAGCTTTGGATGCTCACTATTTGTTCCAGAACGTGTGGCACCTCCATTTTGATAGTATTTCTTCTTAATTAGCAGGAGGGAACAAGGGTGTCCTGTTTCACTGAGACAACCGATCATTTGCCTTCTTAGGTGGACCTTTCTCTTCCTTAACTGCTTCATTAACCTTTGATGGTCTTGAGCAAATTTTTCTCCTCCTTGTTCTGATGTCATCAAAGTATCTCTTCTTTGTCTTTCTCTTCAGCATAGTTTCAGACTCTCAGATTTTCCTCTTTCAGTGTTGGCTGTGGCTTATACTTCCACTGGGGCTCTACCAAATGTTTTAGTTCCAAATTTTAATTAATTTCCAACTTAACTGACCTAGAGCAGCAAAGCACTATCCCTAGCAGTGTTATATCTTTAATTTCTCAGACTTAATGAAATAAACTCTCCTTTGCTTTCTATGCTTTCTCATGTGAGGAAAAAAAAAACCAAACAAAGAAGTAATTCCAGTTTTACAAGATTGTTTTCCAGTAAGAAGCAATAGTGTAGAACAGTAATGCTGAGCCTTGGCTTCTGTTTGATCGAGGAAATCCTGTGTCCCAAACCAATTCCACAAAAATGTGATCTCTTCTACATACTGGAGCAACATAAACAGCCCCTCTTCACCAGAGGGTGTGATCGTAGTGTCATCCCTTGAGGTACAGTTAATCTGAGTGAATTCTAGTTATAAAATTGTTGTCCCTCTGTAGTCAAAGCAATGGAAGTACCTCCAAAGAACAGTTCATAAAATGTGTTTTACAATTCATGTATCCTGCTTTAGACATTTATTTTAAACACCACTTCCGGAGCTGCCTGCTTGCCTCCAGCAACTAGAGGCAGCCTAGAGAGAGCCTAAATAACAGGCATAGACGGGGCTAAGCTAGGTGTAATCCGTCCTACCGTTACTGTCATTTTGGGATTCAATAATGTTTGTGACTCTGGATGCCAGCACCGGCCCCTTGGGCAGTTCCCGCTGCGTCCCTGGCTTCTGTGGCAGAAGGGAAGAAGGGCAGGATTTTTCCCTTAGATGTTTTATGTTATATATCTAAAAAGGTCATGATGTTATATCTGTTTCATAAACGGTTTTTTGCTAGATATCTATAAAGGTCATGTTTCATCACAGCCTGAGGTGTCTGTCCTAACCGGAGGACTGTTTTAGCCTCTTTCTATTCCCAGTCTGTCATGAAATACACACTAAACCAATAAGTTGTGTACTTAGTTCTATTAATGTAAACTCTGTTGTTCTGAAAACTGTAATTCATCCCATTGTTTCCAAAGTGTATGGTTGGTGGCTTTCACTATTTTGGCTTTCCTTTCTCGAAATCTTGTGACTATGTGATGATTCCAAGGGGGTTTTTTAGGAAGAATGTCTCCAGTTATTCAAACAAACACAGCAGTTTATGTTGCATAGATTTTAGATACTGAGCTATGGCAGAGTATTCTTCAAGGTTCTGGGTTTAGAAAGGATAAAATTAAAACCTCTAGCTGGAGACCAGGTCTCGTTTTCTGCCCGTCATAAAAACATTTGAAGGATTCATGTTAATGGCACTTTTGGAAAGGCATCTCTAAGGCCCATGTTCATGACTGCTCATGTTCTTGTTCTTGAGAAGTCACCTCATGATACGTCTGCACAAGATGTGAGAAAACTGCTATTTTCTTGTTTTCATTGCCATCACAGAGATGTTAGCTTTCGCTGTATCAAATTTCAAACTTTCCTTTTCTTTGGGTTTGTATGCGTGGTGGGAATAGGAATGTCACCAGAACTTCTTAGTTATACAACCTAGCTTCAATTTGAGAGAAAAAACCCATGATAATTACCCTCAGGTAATAATTCTATCATATTTTGTGGCATTGAGAATACACTTATACAGCCCAGTGAACTCTCACAGTGAAGAGCCAGTGCTGTAGTTTCACTAGCTGGATTTTATCGAATGCAAGGAGGAGCAGCAGCAGCAAGCTCTGAGAGAATAATTGCAAACGGTACATCTTTCCCTTGATTTGATAGTATGGATTGGATAATTTTCCAAATCACTAATTCCTCAGTACAGCACAGGGCACGGGTAGCTGCTGATAACTCAAGCCTGCGAAGAGTCACAAAGCAGACTTGTTCACGGCATTGCTGCTGATGCATACGTTGGTTTTAAAATACACAACGATGCTCCCGAGGAGGAGAAAGAATGAGAAATGATAACATTAAATCAATAATCTTTATTTGACTCCTTTTATCTTTGTTCAGCTCAGCAGCTCAAGAAAATGAAAGCAATAGTTTTTGTGAGAAATTTGGATAGCAGAGAGCGCTCAGCCACCATGAAAGTAATTTCATATCTGGAGATGTGAAAGCAGCTTTTCTGTTTGTTTGGGGGATAAAGCAGAGAGGACCAGGAGCAGTTTGAAAACAGCAGAAAAGAGTAGCTGCACATTTCTAAGTATCTTAAATCTCTTTCAGATAAGGAAAGATCTCATGAGAAGGCATTAAATATGGCACAGTTCTTCAACCCGCTAAATGGTGGTAGCACTGCCATCATTAGGTATGAGTTTATTTTGGTAGCATGCAGAGATCAGATTGTATAATTACCGCACTGGCTCTTGCAATATGTTATTGGCTTAAACCTTGGCAGACACACAGTAGCTGAGCAGACTGATCAAGTTCAGCCCCAGATAGTCTGATTTTTCAGGATATGCAAGCCATATGACACACAAAACCCAAGGGTTTTAAAACTTTTTACAAATATCGGATACCAAAGGAAAGATCTTTTTTCCTCTCTCTCCTTCACCACCACACCCTTCTCTCATTTTTTATTGTGGACCCAATACCTTAATATCACCACCCCAGAACAAGCATATTTCTTAATAGATATTGGGGCTTGGAGTCCAACATTACTATTGTTATCCCTATGGTCATTGTTTAATGGATGACGACAGTGACATATTTACATGTGGATAAGGAATGCTTATTGTCGTTTTTGAGCACTACTCAAAATCTTCCTGCTGCAATATGGTCATGTATTAGTCTAGAAGGAAGTGAAAAAGTCCAAAGCAAAAACTCCTACCAGCTGAGACTATTTATCCTGCCATCTGTTTCTAAACTGCTGACTAGCCTTTAGTTACCAAGGAAGGTGCCATCCAGTTAACCTTACCAATCAGCATATTTCTAGGCTTTAACTAATGTAGACAGAATAGGACAAAACACACAGGTTTTAACCTCTGTGCTTCTTTTCAGTGGGAGTTTATAGTCCAGGCTGTCCTTGTGAAAGTAGAATTGCAGCAGCAGTACTTCTGAGGTTTTCTCTGTGTGTATTGCTGATTCTGTGCAAGTGTTAAATGTGCCGTATTACGATATCAAGCACGTGGGAAGACTGTACATCCAAAGCAGGCTTGATCTGAGCTGGTATGATTATTTCATATAGCTGTAGAGTTAGTAAATTTTTCAAACTTCCCTTTTGTTTAGCAGTTTTGCTCTTACATTACTTTGCTTTCCAGATAATTTATTGGCTCTGAAAGCGCTGCAGCTTGGATTTGATCTCACCAGACAGTGCTAACTGAATATCATCATAGATGGTCTGCAAATGGAAAGAGGACCTAATGTATTGAAGTAAATATTCCTAGTAATTCTGTAGGTGGCACTCTTTGCTCTGCATCAAATTTCAGTCCAGGCCTTTAGACAGTGTTAGTTGTTTTCTATACAAGATACCAGGACTGGTATCTTTCTTTACATCTGATTTCCATAGGCAGACCCTGTGCAAATGATACCTTTAGACTCAACTATATAATTTCTACTTGCTCTCCTAGATTATCACATCGTATTGCTGTGTGCTCCTAAAATCTTCATGGCTTGCAGTGGTGATATTCATTACTGCGTTGTTTCTTTTGTGATAATGGGTACATGCACAGTTTCACTGAAGATAAAAATTGGTGGGTTAATTATTACTGTTGTATGATTATTAATAGGAGTTCTGGGTTGAGTTCTACTATTGTGGATCACACTGAGTGGTACCTGCAGCCGAAATAATACCATTGATGTCAGTGAGGTAATTCAGAAAGCATGGTTCACCTTGGTGAGGAGCGAGGACAGCTGACTCTGCTCCAGTGCTAGGAGGCTGTTAGCTCTGAGAAGTTAAATCTTGGACTTGAGCAGTTTCGCAGGCTGAACATGGAGTTGGATGTCTTTCCTCACAACTGAGCATTGTCAGACCATACATGACAGCATAACAGCTTCATCATGATTGGTGTTTCCCAGAAAGAAAAATCTTTAAAAGAAGTCTTATCTTTTCATCAACACCTGGCTCAGATTATGGGTAGAAAAAGGCTGGAGATTGCATCGACTTTATTAAAAAAAAAATAAAATAAATAGATGGGTTGGGAATGAGACCACTCTCATTCTCCCACTGCTAATGGCTCAGTCCATCTTGCATCACAAAACTCCTTGTTTGTGAAGCTCCTGAGGAGAGAATTCTGACATTTCAGCCCACTTACCACATCTGAGATACAAACCCTTAGCTATCTAGCCTTAGTTGAAGGGAATGCCTGAAAGTAGAAACCGTAGGTGAACTATGAACTAGTAACAACTTTATCAACTCACTGATGTCACAAGATGTGAGACACTGATGCCACTTCAAACGGTTTCCAGCTTGTTAGCCTTTCACACTCCTATTAGGATGTTCCTAGTCTAGCTTGTTGGTAAATTCAGTAATTGTCTTTAAGAGATGTATAGAAATCTGAAAGGTGTTTGTCAGCAGAGCATTAGAAGCTGGAGACTGGTTAGTAAAAGGAGCAGAGGGAAGCTGAACAAAGTAGAACATTTACCAGCAGCCACAAACCTTTTAACACATCTCCCCTACTACTACTTAAAAATCTAAAGTAATTTTTTTTACTGTAATAATTATGTATACAGACTAAAGTAAAAGAACTTTCAGAATAGCTATAGCAACCATAGAGGCAACAGAGATCTTTAGCTAAATATTATAACTGAAATTAGGTTGTATATTTCAAAAGAGATAGATGGGAAAATATCTAAGGATGTGATACGCTGGCCGGAGTTATACCTTTGTGCAATTGCATTGTGGAGTGAAATAATCTAACCAAGGACGTCTCACTCCTGAGGTGAATCCGTTTAATAAGGAAGTAGAGAAAAAAATATTTTTTTAATTAAGCATCCAAATGATTAATATGCAAATATAGAAGTTCAGAATGGAGATGTAGAAGATACCTGTACATATCTAACTGGGAAAAATCTGCTTTTATAGAAGATTTTAGAAGGTAGGACTTTCCTCTTCATCTTGACTGAGTAGAGTTTTCCTTCTTAAGTTTTCTGCAAAGATGAAAATTAATGTATTGAAGAGTCTTATTCATGTTAGATCTTCTAGTTTGCTGGTTTGAAGCTCTTTTGTAATTTGTACAGTCTTTTATTGTATTTCAAATATAATAAAAGCAGAAAATTCAGATGAAATTTACCTAATTGATTTTCTCTTTCTTAAACAAAGTTAATAACAATATGCATAAAGCTCTTAAATAGAACACCTGTCATTTTGTAGATTTTGCCTAATACTATCTACTGGCCTGATGAAGCCACCTCCTGCCACTGTTGTTGACACTGTACAGTATTTTGCTGCTTAAAAAATCATACTGAAAGAGCTTCTACTTCTAGAACTATTTCCGGAGTGGCAGGTTTTGGTCCCTGGTATTAAGTCTCAGCTAACCGAGGCCGCAGACTTGGATTACTGCTTATGTTACATTATTTATTTGATTGTTGATTGTAGGTCCACCTGTATATATATGCAATACATATATATGTATATATATGCACCTGTATATATATGCAAATTCAACTTACAATGAGCCTGAATAAGAGCCACCCAAGGCTCCTGGATGCCCTCGCTGACGTCATTGTCTATCTTACTCCTCATAAATGTGCGTCCACTTTTGCACAGCATAGTCTTGCCTTTAACGTAGCGTGAGATATCTGGTTGTGCTTGCAGTGCTGAGAAAATGTAAAGCTCAATGCCTCCACTGAGCATAGAGATAGTTTTAGAAAATTCCCCCTAAGGGCCTAAACTAGCCTATGTTTTAATCACAGGACTAAACAACAAGATTATATTTAGACTAACTAACTTGGCTTGATACTGCTGGGTGATCCCCTCACCTACGTTCCATTCCCTCTGGACCCCTGCAGGAAGAGTTTCTAAGTGGGCTGCGGATGACCTTGTCCTCATCTGTCCTGTCTCCTTTGAGACGGACTTTGAAGGGAAGGGGATCAAGATGATTTTCTTCCAAGAGATGATGGCTCCCCATAGCCCCTGGGGAGTTATTGTCAGCCTTTGCAACCATATGAATCAGAAGCAACTCTTCATTCTCAGAGTGGCTCTCCTTTTCCCTCCCAAGTGCTCAGGAGCCCAGCTGTATCCCAGCCAAAACCTTCTTGCACGGGGTTTTGGCTCCATTGTTTGCAAACCAACTAAGCTGATTAAAATTAAAACTCATGGTGAAAAATCATGCATTCTTCCTCATGCTGACTTCCTACTATGCCCAGGTGTAACAACTGTTCGCTTGAGTCTGTAAGCTGATTCTTGATATCACATCAGTATCACTCTTTCTGTCTCCTCCATAAATCACAATGGAATTACTGAAGGTATTTTGGGATTAGTTGAGAGGCAGAAGTTTGCTGAACTGTTTTACCCTGGCCAAAGATGGAATTGATACAACACCTGCAATTTGTTTTCAAGAGGAGTACAAGGAACACTTCTGAACCAAAAGACACACTAAAGCTTGGCTGACAACACTCATATCCTTACTGTATTCAAATCAGCTTGTTCATCTGGAGAAAGACATGTTAGGACTTGAGCACTGAGAAAATCTGGGCATATCAGGCATGAAAATTAACATACAATTGGAAGGAGAACCAAATTTGTGAAGCTGATAGGTTTTGTTTACCAAATACTGTGTTAGGTACAAAGAAATGTTTTTTAACTCAGTTCTGCATGCTGTGTAACATAACGTGGCATTTCTATATATGACAACAGAAGATTCATCACTTGAACTTCTTACAGCATGACTCAACACATCCTGGCAACTCAGCAAATAACAACAGCAAAAGAAAATTTCTTTAATCAATTCCTTTATCCAGTAATCTCAGTTGTGATCATATAGAATTACCCATTAGTCTCAATTGGGAACACACAAAATCACTCCGAGTCTTTCAAGGCTTCATATACAGCTTTTTCCAACAGAAAAAAAAAAATATATGCAGCTAATGAAAAGGTAAACTCCCTGTGTACACATTGACATAAATGTCAAATTTTAATGATTGCCCTCTTTGAACTTCAGACAACCGATACATACTGTGGGATCCTGCATAGGAAACAGTAAATGTCATCAAGATGGTGCATGGGATGTAATACATTATAATAGAAGGCCAAATGACTTGAAAGTCAGGTTTAGGTTTTCTTGCATTTTTTATGAAAGAAAAATTGACCCATTTTTGTGAAAGATGTCACTAAGTCATAGTATAATTTTTGTTGCAAAATTGAAGTCAGTGACCGAGACTTGCATTCCTAGAGACAGCTAGACACTTTTGGAAATGCTTCTCCTAATTAAAAGATACTGGCTGATTCAACCAAAAATGCTTTCATCTTTCATCCTGTAGAAATTGGTACATGGCCATGAAAACTGATTTTTTTTTTCCTTTTTCTCTCTGAGCTTTTGCAGACTTCAGCTGCAGTATGGAAACAGACTATATTTTTGGCTGAGCAGAGCCCCTTCTGTTGAAAATAGCTTTGATGTCTAGGAAAGGATAGTGGATGCGTCCCTGCATTTGACATTTTTTAAAAAGTAAATCGTAGAAAATCTTTATTTCGATGCCTCCTATTTTTTATACATAATATTTACAATATTTATATATATAT
>NW_010414354.1:0-2182 GCF_000710305.1 Buceros rhinoceros silvestris
AACTTGGTACAGTTCAATGTCTTTAAAGCCTCAACAATAGATATTCTTTCTTCTGGTTTAAGATGTTCTAGGTACTAAGCCTGCAAATAGCCCAGGGAAGAAAATTAGCTAAATGAACAGAAGCTGTAGTTGTTTGATGGCTGGTATTTTAGAGTAAAATGAATTCTAGTCAAGTGTACAGAAAACAAGGCAAAATTTTCTGTTTTCTCATTGGTAATGTACTCAGAAAGAATCAGTAAGGGGTATGTATAGTCAGACAGGAGGAAGAGGCCCAGAGGCGAAAGATGACTTAATATGATTTCAGGTGTCATAAAATAAATCCTACTACAATAAAATGTTCCAAAGCAGTGACAAGCAAGTACCACAGCTGGGGTTTGGAAGGACCACTCAGATCACAGAGACCATCTCCCTGAAAAGTCACAGTCTTGATTTAAGACATATCAGACATGCAGCCAGAGGTTAATTAGCAGCTCTCTGCAGCCGTACTAAGAAACTACTGTAGTCAATGTCTGTTTGACTTAACAGTGCTCACTGTTGCAAGAACAACCTGAACCTCAGATTTCCTGGCTTGTCAGTGCTGAAGGGTGTTTAACAGGCCATTCATTACAACGGTGGATTAGTGGGGGATGAAAAAAGTATCATTTAAATTCTTCCCTCCCAGCAGCATGCAACTGATGCCATAGCATGTTAAACATGTTTATTCAAACAAACTCTATTCCTTTTACTTCTGCTGAATAAGTGCAATTCGCCTTTGCAATATATGCATGTTGCCAGCATACTGACTGCTCAGAAAGTAATGGGTATTGTTGACTGCGATTGGATGGCTGTTCAACACTGTGGTGGAAACACACAGAGCTACAGCAAAGGTCTTACAGGTAATAGGGTTTCAGTAGCCACTCTTGAGTTCTCTTATCCATCTGCTCCTGTTACAATGGCAATGACATTTACGTTGTTGATCAGCAAAGTGACCACCCACCTAAAACCTTATCCATCTGGGAGTGACCAGACAGTGTGCCTAGGAGTGCAGTGATCACAGAATCACAGAGTCTTTTGGCTGTAAGAGGCCTTTAAGGTCTTCGATTCCAATCATACATCCTGCACTGCCAGGGTCCCTAAACCATGTCACTCACCACCACATCTACACATCTTTTAAACACTTCCAGGGATGGGGATCTCACCACCTCCCTGGGCAGCCTGTTCCAATGCTTCACAACCATCTCTTTAAAGAAATTTTTCCTCATATCCAACCTGAATATCCCCTGGCACAACCTGAGACCGTTTCCTCTCATTCTGTTTCTTGCTACATGGGAGAAGAGACCAGCTCCAACCTTGCTACAACCTCCCTTCATGTAGTTGTAGAGAGTGATGAAGTCCTGCTTTTTAGACTCATCACCAGCTTTGTTGCCCTCTTCTGGACACGTGCCAGCACTTCAATGTCCATCTTGAAGTGAGGGACCCCAAACTTGACACAGTACTCAAGGTGTGGCCTCACCAGTGCTGAGTGCAGGGGTACAATTCCTTTGCTCCTCCTGCTGGTCACACTATTTCTGATACAAGCCAAGATGCCATTGATCTTCTTGGCCACCTGGGCACACTGCTGGCTCATATTCAGCCGGCTGTCAGCCAGCATCACCAGGTCCTTTTCTGCTGGACAGATTTCCAGCAACTCTTCCCCAAGCCTGTAGTGTTGCAGAGGCTTTTGTGGCCCAAGTCCAGGACCTGGCACTTAAGTTTTATTGAATCTTATACCATTGGCCTCAGCTCATTGATCCAGCCTGTCCAGATCCCTCTGTAGAGCCTCCCAACCTTCAAGCAGATCAACACACTCCTGTCTAACTTGGTGCCATCTGCAAACTTACTGAGGGTGCACTCAATCCTCTCATTCAGATCACTGATAAAGAATCCAATCCTGACCCCTGTGACACACCACTTGTAACCAGCTGCCAACTGAATTTAACGCCATTCCCCACCACTCTCTGGGCCCAGCCATCCAGCCAGGTTTTTATCCAACAAAGTGTGTTCCCATCCAAGCCATGAGCAGCCAGTTTCTCCAGGAGAAAGACTTTGCTAAAGTCTAGGTAGACAATGTCTACGGACCTTCCTTCATCCTCGGCCACTATGTTTCCTTCTGCGTCCAGTGAAGGATGGAGGTTCTCTTTGGTCCTCCTTTTGTTGCTTGTGG
>NW_010414354.1:2210-12746 GCF_000710305.1 Buceros rhinoceros silvestris
CAATGTCCACACTCTGTCACTTGTCCACTAAGTGGGTGACATTGTCGTAGAAGGAGTTAAGTTTGGTCAAGCAGGACCTGCCTTTCAAAAACCCTTGCTGACTGGGCCTGATCACCTGGTTGTCCTGTATGTACCACGTGATGGAACTCAAGATGATCTGATTCCTAGCACTGAGGTCAGACTAACAGGCCTGTAGTTTCCTGGATCTTCTTCCCGTCCCGTCCTGTAGATGGATGTCACATTTGCTAACCTCCAGTTGATAGGTACCTCCCCAGTTAGCCAGGACCGGTGGTAAATGGTGGAAAGTGGCTTGGTGAGCACTTTTACTAGCTCCCTCAGAAGCCTTGGGTAGATCCCATCTGGCCCCATAGACTTCTGCACGTCTAAGCGGTGCGACATTGACTGTTCCCTCTTGGACTGAGGGGCCTTCATTCTTCACCCCATCTGTGTCTTCCAGTTCAAGGAGCTGGGCACTCAGTGAACTGGTCTCACTATTAAAGACTGAGACAAAGGTGGCGTTCAGCACCTCATCCTCTTCCTCGTCCTGAGTCACTGTTTTTCACCCTGCACCCAGCAAGTGATGGAGATTCTCCTTAACCTTCTTTTTGCTGTAAATGTATTTACAGAAACTTTTAAAATTGTCTTTTATGATGGTGGCCAGATTAAATCCTAGCTGGCCTTTAGTCTTTCTAATTTTCTCCCTGCACAGCCTCCCAAAATCCTTCCAGTCTTCCTGAGTGGCAGCCCTTTCTTCTATAGACCATAGACCTTCCTTTTCTTCCTGAGTTCCAGCCAAATCTCTCTCTTCAGCCAGGTGGTTCTTCTACCCCACCGGCTCGTCTTGTGGCACGCTGGGATGGCCTGCTCCTGAGCCATGGAACCCTTGACTTGCTGTGAAGTGTTTTTCATTACTCCTTTCAAAGGAGTTTTGAGGGTAGGAGATTATGTGACTTCTGCTTGTGCTGCACAGAAGCACCCTGGTGGCTAATTAATTGTTTAGGGTGCAAACCTGAAACAATTCACTCTGTTAGACTTAGTGCAGTCTGTTCCAGGTCTGGCAAAGATAGCTTTTTTGCTGTCCTTCTCTTACTTTTGCCTGGTTTGGGATATGGTTGCAGTTTCAGAATAGTATAATGCTGGTTTTGAGCCAATACAACAATATTTATACATACTTAGCTCAGAATTTGCCCCAAGTAATGCCTAAGAAAAAAAAATCTTCTGTAAACAATGTTAATATAATATTACAGACTCTTAAAAAAATCAGTAATACCAAAAGCTCAGGTAATTTTCAGACAATTTTTTTCAACCACCTCTATCTGCATTTTCTGTTCATTCTGTATTTCTCTTTTTCATCAGTGGCTTCGCAAAAATTCTAGCAAACCCACCCATGGTACTCACCACATACATGTGGGCCACTGGAAATTTACAATTTATAATTCCTTGCCTGAGCCTATGCCTGCTAATGAGAAGGAAAGACCACGTATTGAGGGAACTTCTTGCACATGCAAAATTGTGGAGTCTCAAGTCTGACAGGGAAGACCTTGATAATTGTGCACCAAAATCAAAGGGGTGAACAACAGGAGTGGGGAAGGAGCGTGAGGCAGGATTGACTATGAGAAAGGACGATGTAGCAAAGAGGAGGGAAGGGAAGGAAAGGAAGCCCGAGGAACAGCAGGAACTGTGACAACCCATACACAGGTTTGGGGCTAAGTCCTGCCGGGCACACTACTGGCAGATTGTCCTCTCACCCTCAAAATGTGGTACAGAAACTGGGCAACACCCAGCAGTGGCAGTCAGGAGCTCTGCTTCTTGTCAGCTGGTTTCCTGATTGGAAAGAGAAGTAAATGTTCCTGTCAAGGAAACGAATGGCTTTCCCAGGTTTGCATCCCTTCAGCCTCCCAGAGCTTCCATATAACATCTCTGGAAGCAGATCAAGAGGCAACATAGACTGTGCAGATGGAAGCCAAACCCCATCCCTGAGCAAAGATTTTGATCCTTAAAGGTAGAAGTGCCAGCAACTTCAAGGACTCCATAGTGAAAACCTCATTTCTACCAAGTGGGTCTGGACATTGCACAGACATAATAATGAAACGAATCAGCATTAACTCCTGAAGTAAATTGCTATTTAATTATGTTACCTCTTTAAATAAATATTAATTTAATTTTGATTCATTTCTGATTTCCCTCTAAGCTGAAATGACCAAGATTTATTTTCGTTCTCAGGTAGACTCTTCTTTCCTTCTACGCAAACTCTCCATTTGTCAAGAAAAGGAGGATCTGGTCAAACTTGTGTCTGTAGATGTCTGACTCACTCCTGCTGGTCTCTTTCCACTTTGGCAAAATTCTTCACAACCTTTGTGCCCAATGGAGACATGAAAAGAGCCTGTGAAGTGTTTGATATGGGAGACAGTACCCTTGCAGGGCAACTGGGATGTGACAAGTCATTGTGTTCAAGGAAGACCATATTGATGGAGCTGACACACTGAAAGTGATACTTGTATGCTGAATTTCTTTCTTAATGAATGAGTTATGTAACTGTTCCAGTTGTTACTGTTTAAATATTTGAATTATTCAAAGCTTTTTGATGTTCAGACATGGAGTAGAAGCAATAGAGGACAGGAAATAACATTATCAAATATATTTCTCAGACTGCCATGCTGTGACAGAAAAGCTCATAAATGATCTACAGTCCATTGAATGTTTTCCAATACTAGTTGTAATGTTTAATGACTATGAAGTGTATTTCATGGGCTTAAAAATGAAAATTGGTGAAAAGAAAATTCTTTGATTTGGAAAGGAAAAGAAAGTCTTAGTCCAACAGGGAGTCTCAATAAACTGAAGCGAGATGATCCAGAGAGAAGATTGCACGACTGTTTGCATGGCTGAATGTATACTATTTTTCTCAGAAGGATTAGCTTCTTTCAGTCTCGAATAGTTTAACTTTTAGGCCATTTGTGTAATACGTGCACTTTCACCTTCACTAAAAGTCTTTTCGCTTATAAAGTGCCTGAAAAAGTAATAGAGTATTAATGTTTTATTATTGAATATGAACATCTAAGATTTCTCTTTTCAGAAGTCACATTCAGATAAATAAACATTTCTCCATGGAAGAAAAGAAGATGGTTCAAGTCCGTATTGAGGAACAGTTTTCTGTTGGCAAGTAATTAACCCATGCCATCGAAAGGATCTCTTGGTCTTGGCTCTAGACATGATGCCATACCAGTCACCCTATCTTGAAGGCTCTTTTTACCCTCTAGACTTCCACTGAAGCAGAACCTTGTCAACGCATGAATGTACATCATTAGCACGGGTGTTTGCTTTCCTGGAACATAACAGTAGGAAGTGCTATCGATGGGAGAACAGAGAATGAGGGGTGAAGGCAAAGGATATCTTCTACATGATTTGCTGAAACAGAAATACAAGAAAGTAAAGTGCCAGCTTACTCTACATGGCAACCCCCCATGTTTGTGTGTTTCTGTCCAGTCAGCTGGTGCTCATGTCTCTCTGTTTATCCATTTAGGTCAAAATATACTTGACACGTCGCTAGAGAGAGTGCATGGATGCAGGTTCTGCTTGATGGTATGTGCTTTGCACTTGTTCAGTTTGCTCTTTAGAATATTAGTATAAGAAAGAATAATGTCAATTATTCTCAGAAGACACTTGCCACTAGCCAGTAGAGTATGTACTAGCGAAAAACTGTCCTAATGTTTATAAGCTGCTTTCTAGACTGTTCCTCTCAAGGCTGACATTTCTTGTTTGCATAAATCCCCTTCATTCATCTAAAGGGACCAAAGTTTATCTCATTCAATCTCGTTTCAAAACCAGGCCTTTAAAACTGCTTAGTTGTCTGGACGGCGAGTTGACTAGCTGCTGCTCTTTTTTTCTGTTAGGTCTGTATTTCAGTTTTGGTATCTGAGCTGTGAGGAACTTTGAGAGAATGTGATCCAAGCAAAGTTCAAGAAGTAACCACCCATCAGCTGAGACACTGCAATATCCATGGGCATTTTCCTAGTCAGCCCCAGCTACAATCTAATTTGACATAGCCAACATTTCCTTCACTGTTTTTCACTTGTGATTTTATGTTCCGCCACAGGTGGAATCTCTTCTGAGATTCTTCACCTTCTTTGACATCATCTAGCAATATGGCACGGTGAGCCAGAAAGCAAGCACTTTCAACTCTCATTGGCTTCTCCCCTTTGCCATTTGGGGATACAGTTACGTTCTCAAGCATTAATTACCAAGATGTTGCCTGTGAAACAGGCAGGCACAACCATATACCAACTAGGTAACCATATACCAACTAGGTAACCATATGACGCATATTACACAGTGGTATACAAGGCTTCTTTTTGTTGTGGCCGGGCAAGCACTGTGAAAAATCCCTTCTACAATGATGTACTCAACTCCTAAATTATTTGGCTTTAGCCACACCAAACCCATTTCTTTCTGTTTGATTTTTTTCTTTCCCAGGGGTATTTTGCTCATCAAATTTTATTGGCACTTGTGTAGTTGTGGAGAAAGCTGTATATGTAAATATTTGCTGAAACTGTATTTTCAACATGCAGAAGTACTTACTTGAGTTGTAGGTGCTGGACTATTCAACTCCTAACTGTCAGAGCCTCAGGAGCTGCACCTTGTGTGGTTCAAGGGAAGGCAATGCTTGCAAACGAAGCTCAGAGCCAATCTTTCATCTCCTTTGTACTTAGACTACTGAATGCCAATGTGATCCTGAAGAGGAAAATGATCATCAGATCATCTTGTGTCTGAAATCCTTTCTGCTCTTTCAGATTGCAGCCAAATCAACAGGGTTAGAAAAGGTGTCAGAGAACTCATTGAACGTGTTGCAACTCCAGTTTGTATCCAGCTACTTCACTTGAAACTGTTTATTTTGCTGCAAGTGCTTTTCTCCCTGAAAGGTTGTCAAGGGGCAAAGTGGGGTCTTTGTTTTCCAGGATAAATATTTTTGGGGTGGTAAAATGAAATACTATCACTCACTTCGAGAACATTAGTGTTATGAACAGTTTTTCCTGGCAGGATTTTGATGGTAATCAGTTTGTCCATCAGTTTAAAAAATTTACGTGTTTTACAAACTTGCGATTATCTTTAGAAAATGTGTAAAAATGACAGCCCTTCAAATCAATTAAACTACAACACAATGCAAGCTTATGTTGTTTGGTTTGAAAAATGCTTTGCTCTTTTTAACTTTGAAACCACAGCCTGTTCCTCTTTCATGACCCTTTTTCTTGTTATGATAAAGGTGCCAGATAGCTTCATGTGTAAAAGTTACTGATACTGTAACTAACATTTAGGGTATTGGCTTGGATTTGCTTTGCTATAATTGATTAACTGCCTTGGGTGAGAAACCACATGGAAGAATGTCTGAATGTATTATGACCAATTGCACCTGTACTCCTCAAAGTAAACGTTACCAAAATCTCAACTCAGCATAATTCTACTCTCAGTTGTACTTGAAAAGAATAAATCACTGCAAGACTCCATGGAAAGAATTTTATTTTTTGGAGGAAATCAACATTTTTCATACACTGCTCCACAGCTCAGTGAAATATGGGAGCCAAGAAACTAAAGAGCCCTTATGAGGTGGTGAACTTGAGCTATGCTGTTTGATTTGTCTCACTGTGGTCATACCTCAGTTTCTCAGAGGAGTCTTTGGAAGTGTAACAGGAACTGTCATTATGCTGTAAAATCTATCGTGTTGAAACAGCAAAGATATATTAAAAGGTATTTTTTCCTCTTTTTTTCTTTTTCTTTTTTTTTTTTTTAAAGAAATGGTTTGAATTACAAGGCAACTCATTGTGTTTCCTAGTCTAAATCTGTATCTTCATATGCCTTTTGGGACTTCCTGATGGGATAATAGCTGCAGTTAAAATTTTTAAGAAACTTTTGCTAGATTCAAAATGTAGCTTATTTTTACTTGCATATAATTGCAAAATTCATTGTGGGTTTTTTTTTTTTTGGTTTGAATTACAAGGCAACTCATTGTGTTTCCTAGTCTAAATCTGTATCTTCATATGCCTTTTGGGACTTCCTGATGGGATAATAGCTGCAGTTAAAATTTTTAAGAAACTTTTGCTAGATTCAAAATGTAGCTTATTTTTACTTGCATATAATTGCAAAATTCATTGTGGGTTTTTTTTTTTTTGGTAAGTTAATTTGAAAGTAAATAAGAAGTATAGATTACGGTTAAACAGTATTTGTTAAAGATGTCATTGAAAAATCTAGCTGAAATATTTCCTAGAGAAAATGTCTTTAAAGCAAAACAGAAATCTTTCTCAAAATACTTGTTGGAGAAAGTAAACATTTTCCCTTTCCAAAACAGTTTTTCTGCTTTTTTGGTACTTAGACAAACATATTTTTGAAAAAGATGTAAATAATAAAAAAGATGTAAATGTCATTTTTGATAATTTTTTTTTGTAGAGGGAAAAATATTATTTTCCCAACAGCTGTGTTTCTTGCAGATCTACCATAATAAATCAGTATTTGTCAGTAATCAAAGAAAAGAATATATCATATATCAAACATATTCCAGTTTCAAGCTTCCAAAGGATTATTATAAGCAACAGCAAGGAAAAACATATGCCAAAATGTATTAAAATACTTGCGGGCCTTTCTTAAGTGAAAAGTAAACCCTACCCTTCTTTTTGCAGATTGTGTTTCACTTTCAGCTGAAGCAAACTCGTGAAAGTGCTGTTTGGCTGTTCTGGTTGCACCTTCATGTAGTGCACCTGGATCCAGGGCTCCTCAGACCAAGGAGAGCACTTGGGATGTTTTGATGAAAATTCATGCAGAAACAAAGAACAGGGGATGGACTTGGCTGGCCCTGGCTTGCCCAAGCTTGGTCCAGCCTGTGTGCAGCCCTCTGCTCAGCTGGCTGAGCTGCACTGCTGTAGTATGTGTTTTCCCCACTTAGTCTCTCCAGAGATCTGCGCTGGTTTTTGCCTGTCCCTATGCGTTGCAAGCCAGGTCTGCTTTGTGCAGTGTTTCACCTGCATCTTGCTCCCAAAAATTGTCTATACGTCAGTAAAGCTGTCTGGGAATGTTGTTGAAATTTTTGGCTGGGTATTGCCATATGGTTCAATTTTCAGTCAGAAAATGTCAAGATTCTTTTGAGTTTTTCCTGACATTTTTTACAGCATTTTTCTAAGCTAGTCCTGCATTTCCTCTGGCATATTAAGTACACAGGTGTATCACAGGGACATAACAGAAGATGTATACAAACCAGGAGCTCAGCTTTTCCTACAGAAAATGTGGTAAAGAACCCAGCCTAAATGATCCAGTCGTTCTTTCTCAGGTAGACTCCCGAAGGAGGAACCAATTCAACCTGAAGTATTTTGCTGTTTTCTAAATGAAATTTTAACAAATTCTGTCAACAGAAAAAATACATTTTTGGTCTCAAACCCCTCTTAATTTGTTCTAATCTACTTGGATATTTGTTGTGGAAAGTTTTCGAAGGAAGCAAATGACAAATGACTGGTTTCAACATTTGGTTTTAGATGTGGGTGCTGTGCATTTCCATTGAAAGCCTGGGCAGAGGTTGCCATGGATAATGATGTGTACGTTTTTTTGTTCTGGCTGCATGAGAGCTGACTTTCTCCAGTGAGACTGCTCCAGAGAAAGAATTCAAGTTTGCTTCCTAAAAGTACTCTCCAGTATGTACCTAATACTGGCTGTATCTAATGTGAAGGCCCGGAAATTGTTTTGCTGAGTGTTACAGAAAGCGAAATGACAAAAGTTATTATATTTTTTGATCTGAGTGACAGCTTGTGTACACCTAGTAAGTTTGTTTTCCTTACATGTCTTGTTCCTCAAAGTCTATAGGACTTAAAGTGTAAAGACTTACGCTCTTGTCATAAAGCACAGTGTTGTGAATTTCCGTAGGAACAGCATTCAACAGCCCAGCGTTATGCTATCGTTCCACAAACAATCCCTGTCAGAAATGTAATACCAGATTGTCATCCTTCCGAGGGAACCATTGTAGGGCCCAGTTGGCAGTGGCCTGCTGCACAGCCTTGAGGAACAGCTTCTGAGATAATTTCCCATAAACTCTAGCTGAACCTAGTAAAATATTGGCCACTCTGCGTGCTGCAGTAGATGAATGTGACCTCCATTTATCTTTCATATTATAAATATTTTCCATGATTTAAGGCATTCATTGCTTCCTTTTGCTGTCAAGGAAATGAAGGCACTACATTTCAGTAGCACTTTATAGAATGTGCTTATCTTCAGTCGTTGCTGTAAATATGCAGTGATCATATTTTCACTGTACAAAATAAATCAGAATGTTTTACCAGTTAGCTTGCTCGAGTCTCAACTTAAGTTACGACCAGTGTCAGTTTTCCCCTTGTTAATAAACTTCTTAGCTACATCACATTTTTAGTGCATTTGACTGTTTCACAGTTACAGTTAATAAAGAAGAATTGGAACAAAATCAAGGTCTGCTAAGTATCACTTTCATGTTTTATTTATAACAACATGGATCCCATAAATAATAACAGTGGGATTTGTAAAGAGCCTCGCCCTTGCAGTGCTTGAAATCCTGAACAGAGGAATGAATGCAGGATTAGAGGTGTCAGTCATTGGCATATAATGACAAGTAAACAATTACTACGTGATTATATGGAACCCAGGGAGAACACAAAGTAATGAAGAAAGACCACAGTATCAGCATGTGGGAAGTAGCTTAAAGTCAGGTATAGCTAAAAGGAGTGCTTCAAAGGTGGAAAGGGATGAAAGGAGACAAAGTAAAGGAAGGAAAGAGCCAGAGTGTGTTGCAACAGAAGCAAGGCTAGCTACAGGTTTCAGATGCCTCAGAGGTATGTAGACACAAGCACGCTCACTCATATGCACCAGGGTGTGACTATAGACCTCTGGTGTCCCTCATTTGCCAGGATGATGTCAAGAAACAAGCCATTACCATATCAAAGTGTCATTAGGTCTACTTAGTGAATGTATTTGCATTAGTGCTATCTGTGAGTTAGTTTCAAAACGGAAGCTGATGTCAAAGGTGCACACTAATATCTCTGTCTTGCTGTTCCTGAGGTTACTTGCCCACTGTTGAGGAATTACGCTGTAATTACCCTGCAGCACATGTGACTTGCTGAGGTTGCTCACAAGGTTGGGTGTTGGGGAGATCTCTGGCTTTGGGTTTCTGACCGGCAGGAAGGATGCCAGTGCTTTGGTGAATCTCTAGACTTAGCAGTCATGGTATATTGGGTTCGAACAAAAATATATGTCAGGTCTCTAGAGGCTGCTGGCTCAGCACTTGCTAGTAGTTGAAATGGATCAAAACAAGAGGAAGTGCCTGGGAGTTCAGGTGTTTGTGTGCAGTCCCAAGAGCTGTCACGTGAGTGGATGGTCCTGTCATGGGACATGATATGTGGAAAGAGACGAATATTAAAGATACCTGTGTATTGGAGGTGTATGTGAGTGTGCTTATATAAATGAGGAGAGAGGGGAGGAGAAGTGTGGAGAGGAAGTACCCCTCTTCCAACTCTTTCTCTTCTTGCTTGTGGGCAATGCATCTCTGCTGAGGGCTTTGCCATGTCGACTTTGCCAGTGTGACACATAAGGCCTAACTTTCTGCTGTAAGGTTTTTTATTTTCTATTCCTTCTCTTCACCTTTTTGTCCTCCCTCTTCCAAGTCTGTCATGATACTTTTCTCCTTCTAGGAACACCATTTTTTCCCTCTCTCTTTCTCTTCTACCTCCAGCACAGCTTTCCTTCAGCACCCTGCCTCCACCGATCCTTTTTTCAATCCTTGCTTTCCTTTTTCAACCACTAGAAAACATCACCCAGTCAAAGCCTTGTTTCCTCCCCAGCTGGGATGGCTCTGGATGCTGATGAGCACAGTCTCTCTTGCAGCACTGCTCCCTTCCACAACTGCCACAGAGTGCAGGTCCCCTCTCGTGCTGCCAGCAACCCTAGCTGTGCTGCAGGGAGTCCAGATGGGAGACCCTAACCTGTTCTGCTTCCTTGGTTCCTCTGCCATCATGAGCACTGCTGTGCAAAAGTAGAGAGCGTATGGTGCCAGTGATTGCTGCGGAGATGAAGTGACTGGGGAAAAATTACCTGGGAGAAAGCTGCTCCCTTACCGTATTTTTGCAGTGAAACCTTGATCTAGAACATACATGGTGAATTGACTAATTTGAATGCAACTGGTTTAAGTGAGTTTGGAGTTCAACTAAAAATGTTCAGTCAGCCCTCACCACAATCCTTCATAGTGAGTCCACAGAGTTTATGGAAACACAAAGTTAATTGCTTGGGTGTTTCCAGACCTTCTCTGGTATTTAATTTAAGATAACACATGAGGAAGTGTGCTTGTAGTTGAATGTAATTTCTTTTTTACCTCCTTGGTTTATAGTACACAAATATTATTTTTATAAAACATTCTTCCTTGTCACTACAGTAATTGGCACCTCTCATTCAGACTGAATACAGAGGCTCTCTCCTCTGGATAGCAGTCACCCCCACTAGCTGGCATACTGCTACAACTGAATTACTATTTGCAGTATAATTGTT
>NW_010414354.1:12860-42261 GCF_000710305.1 Buceros rhinoceros silvestris
CTAAGGTAATGCCGAATACTTGTCCAGGGCTCCTGGTCCAAGCCTGCTAGCAGTAACACATAGTGGTGTCTTGAAGAAAAGCATGGTTATAAGCAATCAAAAGAGAGCCTTAGATGCTAGTGAATATCAGAAAAAGCATGCAGAATGCTCTTTGATTTAAATTTAATGACTTTCTGAAAGTGAAATCCCTGATTCACCTCTCTGAACTAACGAGGTCAGTGGTGCCAAGACTGTGCTATGTTTCTGGGTGTTTTAAGAAGGTACCATATCAATGATGAAAGTAGATAGGCTGAAATGGAATGACAGTGCCACTAACTTCGGTAGCAAAAATAATCTCGATCAAACTCCAAAACAGGAAACACAAAAAAAAAAACCCCAAAACAAACCTCTTGCTGAGTTGGGAAAAAACGATATCAAACGAGTTGAGCTTAATTCAGACCAAAAATTTGAATAGAATGAGGGTAAAACCCCAGTTCACTAAACTCAGATCAGTTACCTCTTCTTCTTCTTACCTGACACAAAGATTTTTATGCTCTAGCAGAATCTCCTTGCTCGTTGCAAAGAAAAGTCAGTGCTTAATGAGGAATTCCTGGCCCCATTTGTATGAGGGATGGTACATGTGTACTTACCGGTGGCACTAGGATCAGGTGATAGGAGCTACTTTCGTCTTTAATGGAAGATGACACAATATTTGTAACAGCTGAGCGTTTTGTATTGTGTTTAACAACTAGGCAAATGATAAGGATATTCAAGTATCATAATGAATGAGCATTAAGGAAAGAAGAGTTTCCAGTACTACAATGAAATGGGAAGTATCTAGTTGGCAAATAAATCTCTTATATCAGTGGTCAAAACTAAGCAAGCCCTAGCACTCTGAAGAGATGTCAGCCACATTCATAGACTTCGGTGTGTTTTGCCATTGCACAGTCTCGGATGATAAAAATAACAGTAATCCCTGGATTTACGTTTCAAGAGGAGGAAACTGCTGCCTGAGACAGGCCAAGGAGATTTCAGACTATTGAAGGAAATACTAAATGAATGCTTAATGTCAATCTGTTTTTCTCAGGGGTTTCAAGCATCATTCAGTCATTCTTGAGTGCATACCAGTCCAGGATTGTTAACTCAAAAAGCATTTAGATTAGTTCTGTTTTAATGTGATTATTTATTTCAGTGGTAGAAAATTTCAAAGGATGATTATGCCTGGCTTATATCAATGACTGAGATTTTGTTTTTAAAAAAATCACGTATGAATTAGCAGATTTGTAAATTATACAGGAATGCATACAGAGAGGTGAAATACACATTGATTATTCATTATTGGTCCCTTTCTCTTAAAACAGATGCATAGACAAACAGTATAGAAATATAAAATTATCAGTTCTTCCCCACCCCCTTCCCACTGGTGCATGGAGCAGAAAAGGAGTAGCACAGTTTGTTGAACTAGTACGTCTGACCATGCAGTGCCTTCAAAAATCTTGAAGAAAAGTCTTCAGCCAGAAGAGGAAAAGGAGGCAGTAGTTTTGATACTGTTACAACCCCCAGAGCCTACCTTGCCAATCGCTTCGTTGCCTGTGAGACAGAAGATATTAAAAGCCAATGATCCTTCTCAGAGAGATCTGTAATGATACTTAGCAAGTTTATGGATAATTTTCCTCATCTGAATGGAGTCTTACTTTCTCTCTCTCTGTTGTGAGTCTTCAAAAAGTAAATATCCTTCTGTTTTCTCCCTGTATATTTGCTAAAGGAATCCACATGCCTCAAGCTGCGTGTTTTTCAACTTCCCTTATACATTGTCCTTGTGGAGTAAGTACCCAGTGTGTGATGGAAACTTTAATGTGCACGAAACCCGGGAGGTTGCTAATTGAATCTTTCTTTCTACCTGTTCATCTGCTGTTGCTTCCTAGCCTTTGATATGCCTGATAGACATTATTTTGCTGTACTGCTGGTTAATCACTCTTTAAGGGACCGAACTCCCCAAAATGGAGATGGTGTAACTTTAAAAATATCCTATATAAACCTCCAATTTTGTCTTGAATCTCTTCCATTTTGTCAATACCCTTTTTGAGCTTCAGGTTAAATCAGAATGATGTTGCTTGGGATGGGTACAGCTCTCATTACAGACTTTTCATTCCTGGTTTCTCTAGTTCGATGTCAAGCTTATGAACATGTGTATTTGCTGCCTGTGGGGTGTTATAAATACCCTCAGAGCAGAACCAGAAAGTAGTTCAGCTCTAATGTTTCATAGGAAATTACAAAGCTCACACTAAGAGCATGTACTTGTCTTAAAGGGGTCAATGGCAAGTCGTGACTGCTGATGGTATTGGAAACACAGCAGGCAAAATGCTTTTCATGTTATGAAGAAGACAAACAGCAAGCATAACACAGGTGAAGACAGATAGGTTTTCCTTCACCAAAATACCTATTGCCTCTGGACAAACTACTTTACTTAAGAAAGCTCTAAATCTAACCTATGGTCTCATATTACCTTTAAAAGGAAAAACAAACTCTGGAAAGTAACATAGTACATTCTCTAATCAAAACTATTTCATCACAGTCAAACAACTCAAACTGGTTAACAAAAGCTTTTCATTTCACTTAATGATGACAAGCAGTGGAGTTTCAGAAAGCCAGATTCGGTCTTGGAAGGGTAGAAGGTAGCTGACAAAACCACAGGTGAGAAAGGAAGTTTCCAAACGGGGAATTGTTTTATGAACTGTTGCGAGCAAAACCTGAATCATTTGACTCATTGGCTAGTCCTGATGACTCTGTTTTGCCCGAACATGTTTTCCAATATATGCTTTAAGTTAGAAGTTTGTTTAACCTTCAACCTCAACAGAAGCAATCTGTACTACGACTGTTCCAGTAAATACCTGGAGACACCTCTGGAGATTTGCTGCCCTCAATGGGAAAGGCATTCTCCGTTTTCTGTCATGTATCATACAGAAAGAGAAGAAGCCAAGAAAATGCAGCATTCAGCTTTTATTCTACCTCCCACACAGTTTGTGTCATTAGCACTTCCTTTGAACGGAGTTTTTACATTGCTGCACATATTATTTTTTCCTTTCTTTTTCACAAAGCTGTCCATTGTAACAGCCTTTTGCCACTTTCAAGACAGCAGAATTTGCTACAATCCCTGTGGCCTACTCACTGTTTAGCATATTGATTGGACTCCTTACAACTAAGGAGTTGTATCCTCAGACAACTAATGCAAAATGTTCCAAAGTCCTATTTCTCTTTAAACACTGCCCCTGCCCTACTTTATTTGTTTGTGAGTTAATTTATTTTCCCCTCAGCTATACTTCCACTCTTTAAAAAAAGGGATGGTTTCTTTGCAGGAGGCATGGTAGATGTAATGGGTGCTAGTCATGTGATGACAGCAGGCTGTCATCATAAAGTGCTTTTTCTGGGCCTGTGATTTTGCAAGAACCTGTCCTAGTGGATTTTGTTTGCTTATCAGCTTGGCTTCTGATGATCTTGTTTCACAACCGTGTTCATCTCTCCATCCTGCGTCTGTTTGGTTAGATTTTCTGACTGGGTACAGAGACTGCATTTGTAAGGTCACATTAATGCATAGCAATCCATCATTGCAATGCAGTGCTTTATGTATTTGTATAATAATAAGGGGAGACGAGGAAGAAGTGTTGCTCTCAAATGCTCTCTAATGACCAGCTGGAGTGCATGGAGCTCCATCTGGAGGTGGATGAGAAGCCAACCAAGAGCTTATATGTCAGGATTAAGGGGAGGACAGGGGCAGGTGACATTATAGTGGAGGTCTGATACAGGTCACCAACCAGGACCAAGCAGGTGAGACTCTTTGTAGAGAGATAGGAGCAGCCTCATGTTCACAAGCCTCGGTCCTCATAGGCAACTTCAACTACCCCATATCTGTTGCGGTACAGCACAGCAGGGCATAAGCAATCCTGGAGGTTCTGGGATGCATTGATGATAATTTCCTTCTCCAAGCAATAGAGGAACCAATGAGGAGAGGTGCTATGCTGGACCTCATTCTCACCAATAAGGAGGGGCTGGTGGGGGATGGGAAGCTGAAGAGCATCCTTGGCTGCAGTGACCATGAAATGGTGAAGTTTAAGATCCTTATGGAAGTGAGGAGGGTGCACAGAAAGCTTGCTACCCTGGACTTCAGGAGAGCAGACTTTGGCCTTTTCAGGGACCTACTTGGTAGAGTATAATCGGATAAATTCCTGGAGGCAAGCGGATCCCTTGGAAGCTGGTTAATATTCGAGGATGACCTCCTCCAGCATGGCTTCACTAAGAGAAAACCATGACTGACAAACTTAGAGGCCTTCTATGATTGTGTTAGAATGCTAGTGGGTAAGGGAAGAGAAACTGCTATCAGCTACGTGGACTTGTGCAAAGCATTTGACACTGTCCTGCATTACATCTTTGTTTCAAAATTGAAGAGATGTGAATTTGATGGATGGACCACTGAGTGGATCAGGATTTGACTGGATGGTCACACTCAAAGAGTCACATCAACAGCTTGATGTCAAAATGGAAACCAGTAGTATGTGACATTCCTCAGGGGACGGTATTGGGACAGACACCAGTTAACATTTTTGTTGGTGACATGGACAGTAGGATTGAGTGTACCTTCAGCAAGTTTGCCAGGCTGTGTAGTGTGGTCAACACACTGGAGGGAAGGCATGCCATCCAGAAGGACCTTGACAGGCTTGAGAAGTGGGCCTGTGTGGAGCTCATGAAGTACAACAGGGCCAAGTGAAAAGTCCTGCATATAGGTTAGGGCAATCCCAAGCACAAATACAAGCTGGTTGATGAGTGCATTGAGAGCAGCCCTGCAGAGAAGGAGTTGAGGAAATACTGAATATGAGCTGGCAATGTGTGTTTGCATCTCAGAAAACCAATCACATCCTGGGCTGCATCAAAAGAAATATGCCTGGCAGGTCGAGGGAGGTGATCCTCCTTCTCCCTCTTTGTTCTGGTGAGATCCCACCTGGAGTACTGTGTTCAGTTCTGGGGCACCCAACATAAGGATATGGCCCTGTTGGAGCAGGTCCAGAGAAAGGCCACAAAGATGATCAGAGGGCTGGAGCACCTCTCCTATGAAGACAGGCTGAGAGAGCTTGGGTTGTTTGCCCTGGAAGAAAATGTTCTGGGAAGACCTTACAGGAGCCGATTCTAGAAGAAAGCTGGAGAGAGACTTTTTACAAGGGCATATAGCGATAGGAAAAGGGGTAATGGTTTTAAACTGAAAGAGAGAAGATTTAGATTAGATGTAAGAAGGGTGAGAGGGTGGTGACTCACAAGAACAGGTTGTAGAAGCCCCCTCCCTGGAAGAGTTCAAGGCCAGGTTGGACAGGGCTTTCAGCAATCTGGTCTAGGGGAATTTGTCCCTGCCCATGGCAGTGGGATTGGAACTAGATGATCTTCAAGGTACCTTCCAACCCAAACCATTCTAAGATTCTATGACTTCATGATTCTCTGAAGTTGCTTATGCAAGGATCTCCAGGCTTTACTTCTGGTAGTCTTTTGCTCATTCTCATAACCTTCTTTGGCCCTGCATATTTGTCTCTCTCTCTCTCTCTGATATTTCTTCTGCCATGTTTTTGCCCTTCAAATATCTGTGGTATGGTAAAAACGGAATGTGAATGGAATCCCTTCTCTGCTGAGATGCACAAACTGTCTTCAAGTAAAAGATGTCTGCCTTGCCTTGGATACTGGGCTGCTCGGTAAATCCAGGTTTTCTGTCTGTGACCAGCATAGGCTGTTGTCACTGCCCAGCAGACTGAGTAACTAGCCTGTGGAAAGAAGGCAGCCTGTGATGGTAGAGGTCCTTCCAATGCTCAGCCCATACCCATCATTGCTGCTCTGCACTTGCACTGTTGCCTTCTGTAGCTTAACTTACCCTTCTTTACATTTTCCGTTACAGTTCAAAAAGGTCCAGTTTTTAGTCCTGCAGTTTTCCGGTTTGATGTATTCCTGTGAATGTCTGAATATCATGAGTTAAGTGCTTTTATCCAGTGTTACGCTTTTTTTACGCACAGGATGCTGCCTTATGCATTGCCTCCCCACCTGTAGATGTGGTGCGCTTGTGAGCCAGACAAAAAATCCTCCAGGGTCTGCCCATTCCAATAAAATGATAGAATTGCAAATTATTTGCAAATCTTTGCCTCATATGAGTTTGTACTCAGATTCTTTCCAGTCCATCATTTACTTCCTTTGTCTTCCATTCATGCATTTTTCCTTCTGCAGAGTTATAGGGATCTGTTCTCTCCGTGATTTCTTCATGAATTGGTTCAGTGCCAGCTTTTCTTATGTTTGGCAGTTGGGTATAAGCGATATAAACTTTCTAGTCCTCGTCCAGATTTCCCTGCTGTATGCAGACTGATGAACCGCTATCGTTGGAGCAGCTGTATCCTTTTCTCTTTCTGCAGAGGAGAGCTGAGTCTTATGGAATTTGCTTGTGCAGGAGTCAGTAATTTTTATGCAGCTTGGCAATACACAGGCCTATCATTTTGTCAGAAACTTGATCATAACTGTTAAAAAGTAAACTCTTGAACAAAACAATTTTTCTGTCTTAAGTGTGTGTCCAGAGCTCTTTCAGAAGAAATCATTGATTTCTTCTAGCTGGCTGCTGCTGAATAGCGTAGCTGTAGTGGGTGTAGTGGCCTGTGTGCATTATGGTTGAGATGCTGACTGCTTTTCTTTGTATTTCTCTCCTACCCAAGCACACAATGATTTTGCAGCTGTTTTGGTGCAACATGAAGAACACACAGCTGCTGAATACATTATATTTCATGTCCAAGAGCTGGTATGATTATTGTTTTTAATTTTGGATCTTTTTCCTTCAGTGCTTTCAGATCCAAATTTCATGTACTAGCAAAACTTGAACCTGTTTCAAACTCTCATGTCCAGCCCCGAACGTAGATGTAGAGCAAACTCTGTGCATGACAGAGATTTTACTCCTTTGCACCACGTATGCTCTCCTTTCTAACCAGGAAAATAGTGTTTCAGGATCCCTGGCCATTACTACACATGCATTGTGTGATTGTAAGATTTTCAGGCGATGTAGTGACCACCCCAGACAATCCCATTAATAAATACCAAACTGAAAAACAACTGTAAAAGTGGCAGTTAAGGAGAAGTAAGTTTTTTGGGTCTTTTTCAGCAGCACTAGCAGTTTTTTCAGTATGAACAAAAATATGGATTTGGTTACACCATCGTAGTTTCCAAGGAACAGGTGTCAGTGTCCACGCACAGTTAGCGGTAATTGGTATGTCCGAGGCAGTCCCAGGAGAGTCGAGATTAGATACACAGTCACAGAGACAGAGCTGTGCTCTTCCCTGCACAGCTGGTTCAGTCAGCTCCAGATGAAGGTCCAAGGTAGGGCCAATACTAACAGATAAGTGCTATGTTTCCTGCTTTGGAAACAGAGGTTTCCAGCATTGTTAATTCACTGTTAGCCACTACACCTCAATTCACAAGCCTGGGGACAACGCTTTTGATGCAGTAGGATATCCCCCAAAACTTGAAGCTTCACTGCATTTCTGATAGCACTTTCATCACTACTCTGAGAAAATCCTATCAGATTTTTCAAGGTTAAATTAAATCAAGGCTTAAAAATAATAATAATTAAAAAACCCTGAAATTTTCTGTTGAACCTGTGATAAAGTATAGGAATGAATGTCTAAATATTTTTTCTGTAATTCTTAGGGATTTAATAAAGAAAAACGGATTACTCTTCTCCTGAATTGATTGTAGTCCAAACAGGGTATTTTTTATGACAAAATCAGACTAGACTGGAGTCCTTGTAGCATGAATCTGTCCTACATTTTGGATAGATTATTACTCCTTTGACAAAGTTTGCAGTTGCAAAGTTTTCTGAAGATTTAAATGCCAAAGCTGCTACAATGTCTTCTCAGGAGAGCTGCTTACCACCCCAGACAACTCTGCTCAGATGTTCTTGCTCTTCACCCTCAGAAGTGTTAACTCTTTCTGCTGAGAGGGAGTCCAAGAGCTGTGAAGATGCTGCAACTCCCGATGGGGATTATTCTCCTACTGACTTGTCCGGTGTCAGACCTGTATCCTGAATCCAAAAGGACAGTAAGGGAGAAGGCAGCTGAATTCATTTAAAGGGCAGCTGACTGGACCAAAGTGTGAGCCATCAGAAAATCATTTTGGCACCTGAGCTACTGCTTGCTTCTGCCTCTGAAGACCTTTGCTTCAGGCTAAATTGTCACCTGTTGCCACACTTCAGCCAGTTCAGGGAAAAACATGAATCCAAATCAGGGACCTGATTATAACTCCCTGATTTGTTATTCTCAGTAGACAATCCTGAGGCTGCAGTGAGTCTCTGGGTCTACTTCAACATGTGCCTGTTAAGGAGAACAGTCTACAGTACCTCCTGACCCCACTCCTCTCTCACCTCATTGACATTAACGTAGGGACATGGCAGAGGAGTACCCTCCCAAGGAGATCTCATAGAGGATGGGGCTGACTCATCCTTTAGAAGCTGCTTCTCAGAGCCCATTTCGCTTAGAAATACACTCACATACAATATCCTAACAAATAATTCAAGAACACTTCAAAGGTTTCCACCTGTAGCTTGAAGGGAGTGACTGACGGTGGAGAATAGAACACAGAAGAAAAAGGGGCTGTGGAATTTTTAAGTGTCCTGTCAGGAATGATGGATGCTGTAAGAACATTTTGCCTTTTATTGCACATGCTTATCTGATGGTTCTGCTTTTTGTTGCAAAGTGAGCTGAAAAATGAAGTCTTGCATGTAAGTGTAAAAGCTGCCTTTTTTCTGAATGCTGCCAATTTTTTGTCTGTAGGCAAGGGTCTGCTGCCCAGTGAAAGGGTACTGACTATTGTCTTTCTTCAGAAGAAACTACATGCAGTTTTAGTGTTTATGACAGCAAGGGGACTAATTGCATTCACTAGAGTCAAACATAAATAAATAGTGTCTAATGACTGATTCTATGCTGCAAAGATGATCTGTGAAAGAAGCGCTCTTTCCAAACTTCAGAGTGATGCTGTCCCAGGTGAAGGAAACAAGCACCCTAGTAGCCAAAAACATGATTTGTGTGAAGTGGTATTTAAAAGTTGGGAGACATTTGTCTTAGGCTCTGACTTTTTTTCCAGTTATTTGTGTGCATACACTAAAAAGCCAATAACCTTTGAAGGGCAAATACCTACATCAGAAGTAGGAGAAAAGTATATGAGGCTATTATCTTGTCAGAGAGTTAAACAGGACAGCTTCTTGACATTCTGGAAAAAGAAGAGTTGACAAAGAGCTATGGTGTGGCTTATTGTTCTGTGGGACTGAATCTGATATTCCGAAATGTGAGGTTGTGGTTAGTATGCTAACCATAATGGGAAGCCCGATGAGGAAACCATTCATTCTTCAATGAGATCGGATTCCCCTGTTCCTCATATACCTTACAGAGGAGATACATGGGCAAATAAATTGCTAGTAGTAGATGTGCATTTTTTGTTTAAGGCTTCTGTGCTCCTGAGTTTGGACAGAGATTTTGTTTTTTGATTACAGTTATATGTAAAACATTTTGCAAAGAGAATTTACCACTGTTCCTACGCCTCTGTGGTCTCTCAAAAAGCTTATGCTGTGTCCACAGATAAAGGTACTCCTTGAGAAGTTGGGAAATAGACTTGTAATTAAAAATAAAAGGTAAAATACTGTTTGCCTGTGAATAAAGTGTGAGGGCTGTTGTATTTCGTCTGTGGCCAGGATAAGACTCTCTTGGGATTACTCCAGTCCTCAAAATACAGTTTTCTTATCCTATTCAAGACATCTTACTAGATTCCTTGTTAAGTGGAGAGATTGAATTTCATTGGGATTCTCAGTCTACCCTGACCTTTTAAAGTAAAGAATAATAAAAAGCACAAGGAGAATCTGATACCATAAGGGCATGCCGTATTTGGGCCAGCAGGTGATATTCTTTGATACTTGTGATCATCAATCTGTCATTTCTTTTCATTGTGTATGCCAGTATCAGAGACAATAGCCAAACCAAAACAATTCCAAACTCTCTGAGATCTTTGTAAAATTTCGTAAGTCTTTAACTTTTTTTTTTTTTTTTCTGACAGAGAATAGTTCTTTTCTTTCAAAGATCAAAGACCGATACCCTATGTGGGTCTGGCACAAAACTCTACATCTCCTCAAACTGTTAAATATTTATTTGCTGTTATTCAACAGCCAGCCAAATTTAATTAAGCTGTCTTACAGAATTTAATGGCTGTGGAAGATGTTCCTGACAATTATATCTCTTCTAGGTGACTCTGTTGCCATATGACCTGATTTCGTAGGTTTATTTTGGGTTTTGTTCCGGTTGTGGCAAGTCTGTTATAGTTTTGGCATGGATTTTAATAAAAGCAAAACTGGTCATTTTTTGTATTTCATGACAAGGCTAGAAAAAAAAAATACCCCAAACATTTTTGAAGGCAGAGACCAAAGCATTAAATGGTAAATGATAGCAGATTCATCACCAGGTTAGACACTTGAAATACGGCAGTCCACTTTGAAAAGTTACAAAACCCATTGCCTACCATCATTCTCTGCAGAGGATCTATTGCATCTGCCTGTCAGTTTGTATGTAACTTGAATCTCTTGACATAGAAAAAATGTAAAGTAAAACACTGTGTAAAAATCACTGTGGACTTGCAATGTACCCAAATATGATACTCCAGTTCAAAGAATGGTGTTTGAACCAGACTTCAGTTACTGACAAACATGTTATTAATGATCAGCCATCAAATGCTTTTGATTAAAGGGAGAAATCCTGTAGCACTAGAGAAGGCTATTTCTCTTTTTCCTTATGCTACAGTGGAGGTACTTGGAGAAAGGTGAACTGCTTTTTAAAAAGATTAATCACACTTGCACTGTATTTTTGTCCTCTTTGGACATCAAGAAAAAAGAGAAGCTGACTTGGCTTGATAATATTTTATCTATAGATGACACAAAAAGAAACTCCTTAGTTACAGGAGTTAAGAGAATAATATATAAAGCTGCATGAAGCATTGCACTGAGAACCCCAGATATGTTCCATGCATTTTTAGACCAATTTAAGGAAGAGAAAGAAAAAGAAAAAAAAGGATTTGGTCCTTTTTGTCTTCAAGTAGAAGCATTTTGAATTCAGGTAAGTATGGTAATGGGGTCATGTTCCCAGATGTCAGTGCCAGCTTTTCAAAGGCATTTCAACATTTTAGAAGATAGATAGATGTTTTTGAACTTTTCAGATACACCAAGACAAATCAGAAACTGAAGACGTAGGATAATTTGATGCCAGACTTCTATCCTGCTTAGACTTGTTTCAAAATCCTAATGAGTCTGCAGTCACATGGTTTGATCTCTAGATGCATTTGTAAGACTCAGTATTTTCAACCCTGGCCCAGAGATCATGTCAAGTAGGATGTTCACAGAGTTACGCACCGTTCTGTGCTCTTGAACGTGGTGGCTGCTTTCATCCTGTGGCTATTAAGTTCAGTTCAGATTTTGTGTGACAATGATAGCCTGAACATTTAGCATGTCACCCTGTTTCCTCTGGTGCTTTGGGTTCATGATGCTGGATCTAAACCTTGCTAGCTCATGTGTTCCGGGTTTCCACATTCAGTCTTCTAGCTGGACATCTCTCCCAGTATACAGCTCAGTATGTGAAATCCATTTTCCTCAGCCTGCAGGCAAGGCAGAGCTCAGTGGAAGACATCAGTTACAGGATAGGTTTCAATTTAAGCAGACCTGCTGAAGTAGATTTGGCATTGAACATACTGTGCATGTGCAGTTGTTTTTTATGTGTTGGTATGGCTGAGGTCCTCCCAGGGTGTAAGGCTATGATGCGTGAAGAGATAAACTGTACATGTGCTGCAGCCTCTGGACAGAAACTTCCATTATTGTGGCTTGGAAAGTGGCTGGATTGCCAGTGATAAGTCAGACCACAGGCTGAAACTATCCACATTGCTGGAGGTGGTAAAGGTAGAGATGAAGGTCATGCCCCTGTTCTCCTTGTGCCTGTAATCAGGTAGATAAAGATCAAACTGCATCACACACAATAAAGATGCCAGTCATGCATGAAGAGCCATAATTACACACCTCTGTGCCTGCACAGAATTCAGACATACTTTTACTTTTCCAAAATGCTGCTGGCAGAGAATTGGCATGTCAGAGAAGAAATTAATTTTCTTGTAGCTGCTGGTTGTGGTGGCAGAGTGCTAGAGACAGATATATTCAGTGAAGTTGTATTTTCCATATGAAGTGGAGTGTTGTTTCTTGAGTTACACTTCTTTGGCTGAGTCAAGCATTTCCTGTGAGGACTGGATGTATTCATGCTCAGGCCCTGATGCTGCAATCTGATCTAACTGGGGGAGTTACATCTTGTGCAAAGATGAAAAGCCCTCACAGGATCTCTGTCTATGTGAAAAGGTCTGCCAGGGTAGAACTGATAGCAGAACTGGAACCAGCAGCCAAAACCCATAACTGACTCAGAATAAAATACATCGGTAGAAAAAACACCCCCAGTCTTCAGAGGACCTCGAAAACCCACTGTGTTCACAGGAAAATAATTTTGCAATGGTTTGTTCCAACTAACTGTTTTCAGAGTTTTCTAACTTTTCAGGCTGATTTAATGTTTTTATTACAATTTTTTTTTCAGTTTTAACTTGGGCAGTATTCCCTAAACTGTAGACAAAGCTGCAATTTGAGAAGATATTTTCCCTCTGCAAAATGGTTTGCAATTATTCATTGTGTAAGGAGTTGTAGGCAATCCTGAGGTGGCTTGTGGAGAATATGATAAATTTGCAAGGCATACTGTACTCAGAGAAAAAAAGATGGAAAAGTTCCTCCACGCTTATTTTCTCCCCCATTTATAATCATTAGGCTTTAAATGCCCCATACATCTCTGTCATTTAGATAAGAGGCATTGATTGCTTAACTGCTGCACAGACATTTCATACACCTGGTTTTAGATGACATTTCAGGGGTAGAAAGAGAAGGAAGTACTGTAAAAAGCGTTCACAGTTTGCAATGTCAAACTTTATTACATAAAGTCATAAACAACCCCAATTAGTAGTAAGTAGGTTCATAGCTGGGTTTTAAGCCAGCTCTGGCTTCATTAAATGTTTCCTGCAGTTGAGCAAGGCATTGGGATATATAAACTGAGCACTGATTTATAATAAAACAGTAAAGTTTTAGAAAAGATTTGCTTTTCCTTCTGATTGATTTCTTGTCAAGGTCCAGCAAACCCTGAGGAAGGGGTTAAGTAGAGGTCTTGAGGGACCACTTGACATCTGCTACACTTGTGACTTTTTGATCTTGTGTTTTTTTTTTCTTTTTTTTTTCCTCTGGCTTTGAGGGATGCTCTACAGTAAAGGCCATGTGTGCCTGCGTGTGTTTCCCAGAGATGTCCAGGGCTGGGAGGAGCACAGTGGCCAGGGGAGCAAAGAAAACAGCTCCTTGATGACAGATCAAATGAAGGGAAAAAAAAGAAAAGAAAAAAGAGGAGAAGGGGGATTACATGCTCTGTAATCATGATAATGGGAAGGAAAACACTGGGGGTCTCAAGTGTGAAAGCCTTTGTCCAGAGGAATGTAAGTGTCAAGGATGTTTTGATATTATAAACCAAAACTTCACCCAAGTGCCCGGGAAAGCAGTGTTTGCCCGCTCCTCCACGTGCAAGGGACCAGCCCTGGGCCTTGTGGTGCACTGCAGGCCAGGGGGAGGCCATGGCCCTGCCATGGTCCTAGGATGCAGAACTGCCCTCCTGTGCCAGTCACTTTGCAGGGTGACATCTAACTTCTCTTGTACTTCTGCCTCCCAGCCTAGTTTTTTTCCACTCCCCCTGACTGACCCCTGTACCTCGTGGTGGGTGGATATGGTCACAGTGGCTGCCGCTGGCAGCATTGAGATGTCTGCCTTTGAGGTACCTACTTTGTGGCTTGGGCACTGACATTTCTGAGACCCATGAGGAGGCTTCAGTGCATGGCACAGGCTCCTCCAGACATGGCCTCTGGGCACCACAGCAGCTGTATTTCCTGGGGGGCATGTAGGTCCTAGAGCGCTGCAGAAACGCTGTCTAGGACAGCCACTGAGAGCCTGTGGTCAACCACACCGGCAAGAAAAGGATGCTGCTTTGCTCACTGAGGCTCCCACATCTCTTCTGGTCACTTTTTCATCTTGTGTACTCCCCTGGGGGAAGAGGACTGCTAACTTCCTTCCTAAGGCAAGTTTATTGCTTACTGTGACATTTTGTAAGGGAACAGCCTGTTTAACCCTTAGTTTAAGTATTTCTCTTAAGGGCTTCTTTCTCCTTCTTCTTTGCCTTCCACCTCCCATAGCGGGTTGCCCTCCATTCCCAAAAGACACCTCAGTGATGAACTCGGTTGAGCACTGGCCTCTAGACTCCCACAAATGTGTGTGTTTGAAATTGCACTCAGGGTTTAAGCCAATAGCATAGCTCCGTCTCTGGGTCTGACACCAGGATTTACAAAATAAGAGACAATAAGGCCACCTTCATGTGAATGTACAGGTCAGTTTCCATCCACAATCCCACTTCTTTGAAACAGCTATTTCACAGCAATGGATGTACCACAGTTTCTTGTAGCAGGGAATTTCCCCAGCCTTCAGTGCCACAGCTGTGACAGATAGCTGTGCAAAAGCTGCAGGCTGATGTACCGGCATCTGGAAGTTGCATGGGGACAAGCTTGAATGAGAAGTCATCTTGCTTTCATGTGCCATGATTTCTGAAAAGCTGGGGTCTCCAGTGAGGATTTAAATTAATCTCGCATAGTTTATGAGTGAAAATCCATTTACAACAAGAATGACCCCCACTGACCAAAAGTTTAAACAAATGCCCTCTGCATGCGTTTCCTACAGTGGGGATCAAGTTCCATACGTATGATGTAAGCAGGCCTCAAGTAAGCCTCTCACCTACGCACGGAACAGAAATCATTTGCAAAGAAAACCAAAATGACAGCCATATGCACAGGACGTTTTATATGCTACGGCCAGGCTTGCAGACCCCAAGTAGGAGGACTTTCTGATCTGAAGATGCAATTGAAAACAGGTGCCTGACACACTGCACATAAAAAAGTATACAGGCAATATGGGAGCTCTCCGGAGATTCTTTCAACTTCTGAAAATATGGAGACAACTTCCCAGCCCCTGATCCCATGCTTCCCCTCTAATTCCCCTGCTACCCCTCCTGCCTGAAACAGAGGAAACTGCTAGACCATGGAGATGCTGCCCCATTTAGTAAAAGAAAATGTGAAAAAGATTAAGGAGGATCCATCAAAATGTCAGCCAGACCTTGAACCACTGCAAAAGAAGCTTTTTTAATTCAAGTCTCTGTCACAAAGACCTGGGTGACCTTGTTTTGCAAGTGAAAGCCTTTGACTGTGACCCAGTTGTGCTTCCTGTGTCCAACTCCTATTTAGCAAATAAACTAAAAGTACTGCCCGTGTTTATGGTAAACACCTGATAAGTTTCTACTGAAAAAAAAGAAAGTAAAAAAAATTACAGCTGGATAATACAGGACAAGATTAGATTTCCTTTTTATTTGTTGTTACCAAATGCTCCCGATCTTTTTGAGCTCTAAGGCTTGTTAAGTGGATGTTTTAAAATGATGCAACAGACAACGCAGCTGTATTTCATTTGTAGGTAATTGATGCAATACATGTAATAATCCAACTAGATATGGTGACTCATGAGCTAATTTAGGTGTAGATGTTACAGCACTTGTGTAGCTGGAAATGTTGCCATCACACGAATCAGTTGCACATTAATGGAGTCAGGTCCCTGTCTGCACTAGGAAGAGATAAAAGGCCATAGTCAGATAAAAAAAACAAGTCCTGTAGAGTTATTGTAGGTTTGAACAGTATTTGAAAATATTTTCCTAACCACAATGCAACAGTAATATGAACCTGGATTTGCTTAACTATATGGTGAATTGGCAGTATTACATACAGATGGATTCATAAAGCTGAGAAGATGGGTAAGGAGAAAGGAGCATGGCCTAATGTCTAGAAGGTGAGGCAGAGGTGAACATTTCCACTTCTACTATTTGCTCTGATACCGAATGATATCAGCAAAACTGTTTGGGTCTCTGTTTCCTGCTGTTTGTTCTGGGGTGATGGTATTTACTAATTACTGTTCCAGGATCTGCTGTCATTTGGAGACATAATCAAATATTTAGAAGGCAATTCTGGCACCAGAAGGATCTGGGATTTCTTTTCACCTCTACACATCACTGGCACCCCGTGCTCCATTTCCCTCATCTGTGAAAGAGAAGAAGAAATGTGCTGGAAAACAAAAATATGTGCAATTCTGAAGTACTATTGTGACTATTCTTATCACTAACATCATATGAACATTTAAATATTGACTGTGTACAAGTCTATTTTCAACCATTAACTGGTGAGTCACTTTGTACGTGCTCTGTATGCATTGAAGTGAACTTGATGCTAGTAATCAGCACTCCCGATGGTAATTAATGGACATATCAACAACTAGTTCTAGGAGGAACAGTAAAAATAGGACTGGGCTCCTGTGAATTTATGCCTGAGATCTGGGTTGTCTGATGCCTTCTGAAGTGTAAACACTGACCAAGGGTTTTCTTCTCTTTGGGATGTCAGTGATACCTTTCATCTATGTGGGCTTCCTATGGACAAATCCCGGCTGAGTGCAGCCTAGAGCCTCTGCCTCATTGCTTTCTCCCCTTTGTTTGACTGCTTCTTTCCAGAAGACGCATGAAAGTATTTTGCACTGTGTCTACTGCACGTTGGTTAAAACTGACAGCAATGAGAGGGTATCAAGACTCAGAAGTACAAACAGGCAGATGAACAGATGCATGAACAGGTACATTTCCTCAGGAAACAGGCCGAAAATATCCCCTTGACTTTTCTCTACCAGTTCAACTGTCTTTGCTGTATGTGATACCTGCCTAATGCTGCTTGTTTCACTAATCATTTATGCTAGCCAGACTTTTTTCTTGTGAAATGGAGACATTTCAATGGATGATACCTGATTCAGCAATTTCACGGTAATGGTTCTAATGCAATCTATGGTTTTAGGGCATCCAATTTCAGTCACACCTAAAGAATGCCATCACAACTCTCTTATGCCATTGATAATATTTCCTCTGTGAACACAAGGAAAGAAAACTCTTTTGGCTGGAAAGGGGGCATAGGAAACTAAAATTAGTATTAGAATCCATGGAAAAATACTTATAAATGTGTATACATAAGCATGTATTTGGACTACATTGCTTAGTTGTTAACACTGGCTTTTGTTTGGGTTACTGGAATAATAGTTGATTGAATATGTGTACTTAATTGCTGATTGCTGGTAGAGTGAGCAGAAAACCTTAGTAATATGGAGTGGAGGTAGGACACCTTGGGGTTAAACACTTTAAAGGTGTAAATGGCCATATAGGAGTTATTATTTGAGGAAATTCTACTTCTTTGACAATCACTTAATGTGGCTTTATGAGAGGGAAGAACAGGCAGTAAAAACATCCCATTACATCCATAGGACTATCGTGGAATTTCTTCGCAGTCTGAAGAAACCAGACATTTCCTTGGGTACTCCATCTTAGTTTAAGGAGGACCTGAGTACAGATTCTTACCATTTTATAACCTCTTTTTTCTTCAATCTTATTCCTCCTGTTTCACATAAGCAATGCTTCGACTAAAGTGTGTTTCCTAGCTCTTGTTATATTTATTGCTGTTTGTATGGTCTGGGAAGGAAGAGTAATATTTGCTGAAGCCCAGCTGTACTTACTGAGAGCTCTTAGTTGACCAACAAGATGAAGCACAAGAGTGGATATTTGAAGGAGCTCTCCAGAGAGGTCAAAAAGGTCCATAAAACTGTGAGTTATCGATATACAGCAACTGGCCTTAACCTGAAACCATGTTAGGATGAGTGGTGTGTGTAGAATCACATCAGTTCCAGAACATGGAGTTCTACTCTGTGATGCTTCAAAGCAATGTTTTCTATTTTAATATAAATTTGACGATGATAGATGTTAATCACACAACTTAACGAACAACCAGAGGCATAAAAGTGAGTCATGTGGTATATAAATCCTGTAAAACAGAGAAGAACCACGTGCAGTAGATATACTTAACCGCTCAGGAAACCAATGAACACCTCTAAAATGCGGCTATGTGGTGGCACACAATACTTTAAAGTTAGCAGAATTTGCAGTGAAAACAAGATCTCAGTTTTACAAAATTTCCGATAGGGAATTCTACAACTGCAGGAAAAATAGAGCCAAATTAATCTCGACTGAGATAGCCTTATTGATAACAAAAGTGTCAAGATCAGAAAATGCTAGTTCTGAAAAAGAATTTCTTTTTAATTCATCAGTGTTGAGGGAAAAAAATATTTGCTTTAACTCTGATCCTGAAAGCGTTTAATTTACTTGCCCAATTTCAGACATGAGTAGTCTCACTGACTTCAGACAAAAGGTAGTCCTGCTGAGATCAATGGTGGTACTCACATATATAATGTTAAGTACATGCATGCGTCTTTTCAGCACCTAGATCTCAAATGCCTTCCAGAGAAATACATACACCTGGAAACAAATATCAAAGTGCAAAAAGAATTTTTTTTCCCCGGCCTGAGATGAGTATTCAGGAAATAGACTGAATAGCTCATTTGTGATACATTTTATCACTTCTGAAATGTGTAAGTGGAATCACTTGTGGAAGATGCAGGAAAATTACAGCCCAAAGTGTAGCGAACTTATAGCCTATGGGTCTCCCTCTCTCACCAATCACAGGTTAGCTGGCATCATCAAAGATTTTCCAAATGTCTTTGAGAGTGGGATTGTAGGTGAAGTTGAACATTTATAGGCTCAGAAATTTGTCCAAGATTCTAATTTTATTTCAATATGAACTCTGTTGAAAATTCTACTGACAGTCGCATGCAGGTAATTTACAACATTTGCTATCAAGATGTGTAGCTGAATTAGAAACACTTGTGAAGAAGCCTGTCTGCAACTAGTTAAAAAACATTTTGTAGCAGAGGTGAGGGCTGTTGAGGCAACAAAGGCAGGCTCGTCTTACTTTTATTCCGATAGCTGTTGATCAAGCAATTCCACCATAAACTGTTTACAGCTGTGGCTTTTGTTACGGTGACAAAGAATGTGTTTAAGGGTAGACAGAAAGCTATGCTGTATGTTAGTTCACAATAACCATGCAGTTTACACACCAAAAACCCAAAACATATTTCTGCAACATCCAGGATTCTCTATGAAGTGGCACTGATTTGTTTTCTCTTCTTCATCATTTGTTTTACTAAGCTGGTTACCTGAATGTCTGTCCTGTTTTCCTGCCTTAACACATCAAGACCACAGGCTTTGTTTTAGGCATGTGAGCTGTTCTGTTTGGATAAGATGGATAAGGCTAAATGAATGGATAAGGCTAAAATCGAAGGTGCCCGGAGGTTTGAAGGACATTATAATTTACCCAGGGCAGAGAAGTCCTTGCTCCTTCTGTCACACCAAAGGAGAGAATTTTAATTGTTAAAATTCATCTAAGCGAGCCTTTTGTAAGATCAGACAACTTAGCTCTACAGACCAGAGATCTAGCTCTCTGTATTTGTGCACTTACTTTACAGTCTTGCTCTGTACTTCAGAGAACAGGATAATTTCATAATAAAACAGTGAGAACTGACGTCCTTGAGCGGCTGAATCATTGCCTGCCTTCAAGTTGTCCTTGCCTGGGTGCAGAAGCCAGAGAGTGGACACTCACATGGAACAGCCCTTTTGCTCCTTCTCTGTTACATGGGTGCACAATGGAACACAGGCCAAATTCATTTCATGTTTAGCTGTCTAAAACAAGGCTATCTCGTGTAAGCTGGTAGTCTACTCTGCCTTCGTGGTTAGTAGATAAGCAGCTCCAGAGACTGCCTGTCTTCAGATGAGATTTACTGCCCTCTTGAGGTATTTATCTTTCTCATCCAAGAACAGAGGGAGATTAAAATACCTTGAGCCCTTGTGCAGGAAGTTTGTATCAACAGCAGTCAGCTGACATATCTTGTCACACTCGGGAATACAGGCTGCACTCCACAGAAAAAATAAAAACCCCTCACTTTCTCCACAGATGTCTTGGAAGCTGTAGAAGAAATTGGCAAAATTAGCCCAAGTTAGCCTGTTCTGTCCTGATATCAAATGGCCATATGGCATTCCCTTATGTCTTGATGTGTCACCTCATGGTAGGATGCTAAAACTGTTTCCAAAAAAAGATTCAGGTTACAGAAAATCCATGCTTATCCCTATTAAAAGACCATTGACCTGCACTGCCTCTGCAGACCTCAGGAGCCAGGTCTTCTGGCAGTGAAACACAATGAGCTGGAATAAATGGGCTCCTGGCCAAATTTTCTTGTAACATTGCTAATTCCAGTGTTCCCAGAGCTGCTAAGACTTGCTTCAGCCTGGCTCTTGTCTCATGCTGTGCTGCGTTATTACCTGAGAACATTATTTTGAATAGTTGCTGGTTGGTGTTGCCTGGGTTTGTTCCATCTGGATTGTAAAGCCGGCAGTTGGGCTGGATGATGCTTTCCCAGAACTCAGCTCTTTGAAGGCCCACAACAAAATAGATACAGTCATGTGCCCGATCTTTGAAATCAGGTGAGTTACACTCTATTTATGAAGGACATAAATAGACACTTGCTGCTTATTTATTTTTTTCTATATTAGGTATTAACATGGAGAGAGGTGATACATTTTTTTTTGGTGAACAAAAAAAAGAAAGTAATTGGCTAAAAAACCATATTAGGATCCCTAATTAGTACCCTTTAGGTGAAAATAATGCCTGCAGATAAATGTAGGGGGAAAATACTATAAGATAAAGATATCATGGGAACCTTACACTAATCAAAATCTTCTGTGACTGCCTTATTAAGATACTTGCTTTAAGAACAAAACATATGGTAGAAGCCTCAAGGATATAGGACTCCACCAACAGAAGTGTAAAATGCTCCCAATTCCTTCAAGGATTTAAGTAATCCTTGGTCAGAGTGTTTCGTTCACTAGCAAACATAGTGATTTGTGAAGCACGACTAATATGTCCCTGGAAAGTTCCAGCATGAAATAAGACTAGGTGTGAAAGCCCATCAAGATCCAAAGAGATATGATTTAAGGAGAAGCGCTCCCTGAAAATGTGAGGATGAGTGTTACTAACTTAATCCATATGACATCTTCCTCCAGCCCCTCCCCCCCAAGATATATGGTAGAATGTAGGGCAGAAGCACATGAAGCAGGCATTGGTCATTGTCTGCAGGCGGTATTTCTTCCATGAATTTATCAGCAAGCATTGCCATGCTGTGTTTAAACTTTTGTACAATAACTTATTGTGCAAAGATGAAAAGTAAGGGAGCTATCCTATGTTTACTTGCAGATGCATATATGCTTGCAAAATTAAAAAAGGCGCTTGTTATATCGCAAAAGTAGCTCTGCAGTCTTACACAAGTATTAGAAATTACTGGAAGCTAGGTGTGTGGCCAGGTAGGGAGTGGCAGGAATTTAGCTTTCTGGCAGCAACGTTATTACATGAATGAGTACACGCATGATACAATTTTCTGTAGTTTTTCACTTTCTTTTGAAACCTGAGGATTGCCAGAAGCAGGATGCACTCTGTTCTGATTTTGTTTGGATAGTCCTAGATTTTTTGCTATCAGCACAAAAAAATAACGTCTTATAATTTTATCTAATGTTAAGGTGTGTAAGGCACATCAGTACAAGCACAGGAAAAAAAAGACATCCTCCATTCAGTGTACAGTCACGGGAGACAGTTAGAGTTGAGAAGAGCTTTGAAATGACCCAGTTAATTCCTCCAACAAGGCATAGGATCACCCAAAGGTAAACTGCAAGGCTTAGTTTTGGTATCGAAAGGCAATTCATTAGTTCAGAGACAACTGAAATAATATGTCCTGTTTTTTTGGGGACATAGTATGGGATGTGCAGGGGAAGATTCTGGCTTGTAAGGTTGCCACTATACCTTGGAGAGAAGCACATGGAAAAGGGATAGAGAATAGCAAGAGGGAGTCTTAACTCTCCTGCCTTAGTCCGTCTCTGCTCCCTGCTACGCTTTGTCCATCTGACAGGAAAAGAGATGATTGTGGAGCAAGTCTGACATGGTTCTGTAAAGGCAGGTGTGGTTGACGAAGGTGAGCAAGGACCAGCCACTTACTGCACTGACCCAGTGCCCCTGTAATAAGTGCTACACATCAAGTGCTACTACTGTGCACGTGAAGGAAATGAGCTTCTGTCAACTGTTACATTAGCTGTTACAGCTAATGTGGTTTACCCAAGGCAAAGACACAAACCAGTTCCTCTCAAAAAACCAAGCAGATTCTGGGAAATCTTTATGTAAGTGTGAAGCGATTTGTTCCTGTGTTCTAGCTAATATAAAAAGCTTGAATCCCAAAGAAAGCGTCTAAATAAGTCACAAATACACTTAATAATATAGTAGTAAAATGGCTCCTGATTATAACAAGCCAATGTCTACATAGTTTTTAGAGCTAAAGCAAGTTTGAGTTGGAGTAGATGAACTTCCTCAAAGTATAGACTGCAAGCATTTCTAAGTAAATCTAACATCTTTCTATTGCTATTCTTCCTCTTACGATCTACAAAAATCCAACTCATTGCAGACTTCTTAAACATAGCAAAATCAAACGGAAGCACCTACAGCATGTCAAATCCTAGATCTCACTGGTGCCTCCTTGCCTGGAAAAGGATATCTTTCTAATCCAAGAGTGTGTTTACCTTGCTGTGGATGGTGAAAAAGGGAAAAGAGGGAATAGCACCTTGGCAGCCCAGTTTCCATCTGTCCTCTGTGTGCTGCTTTCTATCTCAGAATCATCTGGTTGGAAGAGACCTTTAAGATCGAGTCCAACTGGTCACCCTGCACTTCCAGGGTCCCTGAACCACGTCCCTCAGCACTACATCTACACATCTCCTAACCACTTTCAGGGATGGGGACTCCACCACCACCCTGGGCAGTCTGTTCCAATACTTCACAACCTTCTCTGTAAATAATTTTTTCCTAGTATCTAATCTACTGAACCACGTCCCTCAGCACTACATCTACACATCTCCTAACCACTTTCAGGGATGGGGACTCCACCACCACCCTGGGCAGTCTGTTCCAATACTTCACAACCTTCTCTGTAAATAATTTTTTCCTAGTATCTAATCTAGGTCTCCTCTGGCACAACTTAAAGGCAATTTCTTCTCATCCTGTCACTTGTCGCACAGGAGAAGAGACCTCTCTATAACCTCTACAACCTCTAGCCACCTTTCAGGTAGCTGTAGAGATCAATAAGGTCTCCCCTCAGCCCCCTTTTCTCCAGACTAAATAATCCCAGTTCCCTCAGCTGCTCCTCGTAAGACCTGCTCTCCAGACCCTTCACCAGCTTTGTTTCCTATTGTTATTTGTTTTAAAGTACTGAACAACTGAAACAAGATTTTCAGCACTTGTCTTAGCAATTTGCAGCTTCACAGATCTCAGTGCAGAGGACAGTGGCTGTATGAAATCAGCTATATTTAGAAACATGCCATGCTGATAATATGTTCTTGCTGTCTGTACGGTGAAACAGGAACAGATATAACATCTGTGTCCTCATCCACTGAATTTCCCTTGTATTATGTAGCTGGAACAATTTCACCTAAAATGATGAAGTGAGTTGCTGTGTTGAGTCAATTTTACAGTTTTGTGATTCAGTTTGGGCACATGAATTCTGGTATAATAAGAGGGAAAAGACGTAATATTTTCACTGTAGAAAGCAAAACTTCAGGACTTAAGAGAATATTTGCAATATATTGAAAAGGGAGAACGAAGAGTACATGTTGTCAGGTTACCCTGACATCTGGTTTCCGTTGAAAGTAACACATCTTGAAATTTTCTTCTGAACTGAAAAGATGTAACAGTAAATACGCTGTTTCTCTCAGGCAGTCACAGTTGTTTACCTCTCAGTATGATATGGAAAACACACTGAAAATAATGGAAAATATTTTATAAAATCAAGAAGCTGTAATGAGCTGCTCCTGAAATGAGATTATAATGGCCATAATATTTTGGAAATATTAAATATAGCAGAAACACGTTTCAGATATTGGAAAGTAAAACTTTTCCCTGTGGATCATACTTCTGCCTCAACAAGTTTTTAAGAAGTGCTGCATAGGTGAAGGTGTTGGCTGTGAGATTTATTCTTTGTGACTGTGATGGCCTGATAGCATTTCCCCAAAAGAAAATGACCTGCCACAGGTTCCTTGAACTACAAATGCACAGGCATGTTGTTAGTATGTTAACCTTCTGCTTTTTGAATCCACTTTTACTCCTCAGCTTTGCTCTGTCTTGTGACAGTGAGGTCTACAGCATAATTATAAAATATGAAAAAATATTGAAAAAATACTTGACTTTGTTTTCTTTAAATCCAGTAGCTTGTTCCTGTGCTGTGGAAAAAAACCAGTAGATAATTGTTCCCCAGTAATTTCTCCAAACCTTTCACAATACTTATTTTCAGACCTGGGCCATCTCCTCCCTTCAGCATTTCCCCCATCCACCAAATAGCCTGAGCACATTTAGTTTTTCCTCATGTGGAAGCTGTCCCACATCTTTGATCATACATGCTGGTGTTTTCAGGTTCATATCTTAAGGCACAACCAGCCACTTGAACAAAAGGACATCTCCCGTGAGGGGCTTCGCTTCTCTCCCACAGCAGGTGAATAATGTCAAGTCACAACAAACTGCTAATAGGTTCCACCTTGGCTCTGACCAAGCACTGATGGGTTTTGATTTCCTCCCATCTACATACTGGACCAAATGAACTGTGTTTCTTGTGTGTGGTTAGCGTTTAAGGCCTCATTGTGTACATGGCCTTGAAAGATATATTTTTATAGGTAAGCACCTCATAAAATACTTTTCTGAAGACATTTATCAAGAAAGACTTTGAAAAACCATAAGGAGAGGGGAAAGAGAAGGCGGGGGAACCATAACATGTGCTTTTCAGCTGCCACAAAGTCCTGCAGCAGCAGCCTTCATGTGAGAGGCAACACTTTGCACATTGCAACAGGGAATCAAAAGATTTATACTCAGCACTCCATATATATATAACTCTCTGCGGCAACATTTTGAAACGGTTATTATTGGTTTGACATGAGGGAATATTTTACATTAAATGCTGAAAGTTTTCTATGTACATAGCAATAATCACCTGATGCTGCTTTTCCTTACTGCATGGTTTTTAATAATAAATAATCATAATAATGATAGTACGATTCTCCAAAATAATCCCGTTTGTTTTCCAAGAACCCCCAGGGGCCAGTATTTATCATTTGATGTGAATGGTCCCTGCTCCCCTCCCTTCGCTTACACAGGCATATAAAAGAAGTGCAGACATATGGAAGTGCCTCATTTAATTTGATGGCAGCTCTGTTTATTATTATTTCCCCGAACTGTGGTAATTGCTCAACAACTGAACTACAATTATTAAACCAGAAGCTGTAGGTCCCCTATCAGGCTTCTCCCCGGGATTTCCCATTTTCTATCCTCAAGGGTCCAGTGTGTTCAAAGGCAGTGCACTGACTGTGGAAAAGATGACAGGCAACACTTCTTAAATTCCTGTATAAGTTAAGAATTGAAGCACCCATTTAGTTTAGACAGGACCAGATCTGTAAATACATTCTTTATACCTGTGTTTACATGGCAGCTTGGGCAAATTAGAGTCAAAGTGAAGGAAAGATGAGAAGGGTGGCCACAAAAAGACTAGACAAGGACTCAGTACAGTAGAAGAAAAAGATCTGATTTTGGGAGGTATTACAGCATGACACCTGCAAAATGTAGCCTTTCTTCATGTCTGTTTCCTGCAGAAAAGTTGCCTTATCCTGTTAATCTGAGGTACACAAGAAGAATAGACCATCCTCTCGCCCTTCTCTCCCCGTGCTATTAACCTTATGTACGAATGAGCCAATATGTGTTTAGAAAAGTACTGGGCTCAAATGGAGATATTTTGTGAATTAATGGTTTCAGTAGTAATTTTCCTAAACTTTTGCTCTTTCTCCTTTTTATTCTTTCATGTTATTGTTGGATAGAAAAGAAGTCGGTAGTTCTGAAATACTACCTGAAAGATGAAGTGCAGAAGTATTTGTAAGCAAGGATCTAAGTTTCCAGAAACTGACAATAGGAGATGAAAACCTGCAGCTGCTTCTGTAAAAAACTTGGCTAGTAAAGCCCACACTTAGAAACGAAATTACACGTGCCCCAGCTGTGACCAGATTTTCACTGAGTGATGTTCTGTGATGTTCTGGTTGTGCAAGACTACTGCTGCTGTAGCTGCCATGCCCTCCTCCATGTGTGCAGCTTGCACTGAGTGTTATTTCGTGATGCAAATAAGCAGAGAACAATGGGAAGTCTTTTGCCTTGCTTTCTCCCCATCTCATGCTCTGCTTATTCCAGTTCTTACAAGTTTTGGGTCTTGCCTTGACCCAGTCTAGCTCATTGGAGAAAATCGGCCTTACCTGACAAAAGCTGTTAAAGCATTATTCTTCTCCCTGCTTTCTTCAACAAAAAAAATCCAGACTGTAAATCACTGGCTCCTCTTGTACAAAATCCAGAGGGAGCTTTTCTGGAAGCTCAGTGGGACAAGCATGAAGTACAAGGGAGTTACAACCTGTTACTAGGGTTTTCCTCAGGTCAACAATCAAGAAATAAAGATAGCACCAAACCCGAAATGCCACTTACTGTGTACCAGATACAGATAAATTTAAATACAAGCTCTTCTTTCCCACCTCCTTTTCTTTCTATGTACATTTCTGTCCTTGGATGAATTTTCACTTTATATATATATATATATGTAGTTCCTTTCTCTTCTTCCTCTTGCATGTTTATTTTTTGATTCCTTTTGCAGCTTTCTCTATACCTGTGCCTTTCTTATAAAGTTACTCTGCTCTCCTCTTTTACAATCCCTTCAATCGTTTGTTCTCGATTTTAGAGTTCCCATCATCAACATAGTCTTCTTGTTCACTTGCTTCCCGGCGGTATGTCCTGTGCCTCCAGGGATGAGAAGTCTTCTAGTGCAGCTATTCTTAATTTCACTCTGCCAAATCAGCTGAGGTTTGTTGGCACTAATCTGTGATTTATTTGCAGTATGTTAAATGGGCTAATGAGCCAAGCGGTAGAGACAAGTCTAGTTCAGGTCACAGTATTCCTCTGGTCCTCCAGGTTTTGTTAATTATCCCACGATCCCACAGGTAAAACTGACCCAGAGGGTAGAAGCCAGCAGCATTCTTCTCACAAGCCATTACACACTTGACTGGCCAGCTAGCGAGTGAGTTATGAGCAGTGCTGGCCACAGCAAGTGCTTTTCAGGGCAAGATGTTGAACACAGCAGTCTCAGCAGATTGTTTTGGCTATATACTGACATAGCTGAGTTCAGATGATCCAGGAGTCATGATGTACGAGCCTTTTTACACAAGGTTGTAACCCAACAGCACATGCTTGGGAGTGACTTTGAACCAAACCGTTGAGCCTTGCTATGTTCCCCTGCTGACTAATTTATGTAGCAGCTTTCAGGTAACAGAGAAACAGTTTCTTTTTTCCAGCTCCATCAGAGGTAACCTCGCCCAGAAATGGCAATGAATCTCTCCAGCTGCATGCACATGTCCTTTCGGACTGCTGATTTTGTTCAATATTTGTTGCCTGAAAGAACAAAGCAGCTGTAACAGAAACCTTTCACTGACACCAAAGCACCTTGATTCTTGGACAGCTTCACTTTGTCCTCAAGACCACAATAACTGTGGTCCCAAACCTATTGCCTCACTCCTGTAACATTGACTTTCCTGCACTCATGAAAATGTACTGTGTTAGCATGTAACACTTTACAAACAAGTGTTCTTTTTACCTTAAATTATGGGATATTCACAAAAGCTATGGAGCAGAACCTTCCATGAATGCTGGTGTCTCTGAATATAAAGTCTCATTTGCATTTCTCTTTACTAAAGTAGTGCAGTTGCTTTTGATGCCATCACCAATAGTATAGACATGGTTTTCTACAACTATTTTCCAAAGAAGGGGATCAAAATAGAAAAGACCTTTCAGCTGTCGATTTGAGAGTGATAGTACTTTGTTTCTACTCCCATCTCGTAACTACGCTGAAGCCAAGGGAGAAAGAACTCGTCTACAGGAAAAAAGGTACTTTCACCTTTGCAGTTGGGCCACTTTCAGTGACTCTATCATGACAAGTCTTTGCAATGATCATGAATATAATTGTTTGCAATGAAAAACCATCCCCTTCAGACTGACAGAGGTGAAGTGTGTGTCGTTGGTGAGGACTTATCTGCAATAGCCCTGAGCTTTGCAGAATGCTCTAACAGAGCTTAAAATTGTTGATATGATTCTCTAGGAAGGGGTGAATGCTGCTGTGACTCTCATTCTCAGCACCCGTATTGATTTTAGATGCACTGAGACATGCACAAATATAGAATGGACACTGGGCTAAAATTATAGTTGCCTATTCAAGAGAAGCTTCACATTGAAACTCATGTGAAAGCATTTCCTGAATAGACACAAGTGCATCCTTTCAACATCCCATACTCCTGCCCCAGCAGAAGACACCACGAGCACTCCTTTCACTTGAGTACATGTGAGTGAAATTACCAAGAGTAACTGGCAAAGAATTAATTCAAGTCTTGGCTAGTGAAGAAAGGGGGAGGGTGTTCTCAACAGTTTGCTGTACTTTCTGGATTGACATGTATACTCTGATAACCAAACAGTTTCAGACCATCTTTTAAGTTCAAAGTTTTTGCTTCTTCTGGAGAAAGACCTCCTGAACCTCACACATCTGTGGCTAGGCAGGAGGAAGGTTGAAACTGCATATATTTGAATGCTTTTTTTCATACCATTAAACAAAGGTGTAGATGTATTACTGTAGCCCCATTTACATTGTATGTACTCTGGTTCATTTCTGCTTATATAGTACCCTCAGTGAAGTTTTTCCTTTTTCAGATTAGAGGCGCAGATTAATCTGTTTCATAAGCTGTTTTTTTCCTCCCTGAAGTTCTCACCTTTTTTATAAAAAAAAAAATCCCACAACATTTGGCCTTTAACCGTACTTCTTTTGTAAAACTTTAGAGCAGCAGCTGTGCTTACTACCAGCATGACATGATACGAAAACATGTTGTTCCTTACAAAAAAGGAAGAAAGATTGAAAAAGGATGAGAAGGAAGGAGAGAGGCCAGGACCTCTTGTCTCTGGTCAGGCACAGACCATCCTAAGATTCCTTCTGAGCCCAGTGGGGGGCTGGCAGGAAAGAATTTGTAGCCACAAGGACATGTTATCCAGAATCAAGGTTTGAACCTAATCGTAAGCATATTTTGCCCACCTTTTTTGGATGAATGATGGCCCACTGGCA
>NW_010414354.1:42453-44481 GCF_000710305.1 Buceros rhinoceros silvestris
AAGTAATGTCTAGAGTGATAGGAAACTCTTTAGTGCAGATGGTACAGAGCTGCCTCATAAAATGACTCACTGTGAATCCTCACAGAAATCTCAGCTATAAAAATGATAATGGAAAAAGCACAAGGAAATGCAAATTGTTTCAAGAAGAATTCATTCCATCTCATGTCTTCCATTTTAGATACAAAAAAGATGTCTTCTACAACCAAAACAGCTTCATCCCCTTCATTGTTTTTGACTGTTCAAAATCATTAGGACAAGGTACTCGAACTGGGGAGGTGGAGGGAGCTCTTGAAGAAGGCAAAATTGCAATGCTCTGGCCACTCCTTAGGGAAGAGAACCAACTTCTCGCGAAGTGTTGTATGCACATAAGCTCTCTCATTTACGCTCCCCTTGTTCCTCCAATAGTAGGAGGAAACACTTAATTAATAAAAATGGTGCCTGTGGTTTTCCCAAGAGAACCAGTGAGTTTTAGATTCTGAGTGCCTGTGTGTGGAATTTTTCCTGTAATCCCTGAAGTGATTAAGAGTGTGCATTTTAGCAGATAGAGTACAGTTGAAGTGATATTTTAAATTCTTTCTTTCTTTCCTTTGAATCTCACACATTTCACTTGCTTTTTCAGTGTAACTTGTTGAGTTTTTTGTGGCATTTATCTCTTACTTAATGCAACATATCTGCAGCATTCCTGTGACTTTTATTCAATTTACTGTGTTCAGTAGGGACAGGCAGTAACACAAGACCATGAGTAACACAAGAGTCTGAGAAGAGGGGAATGTTGGATGTGGTTTTACCCATTCTCTTCTTTCTCTCATGGAAGATGATATCAGAATGCTAAGTAAGAACATATGAACCATTCTGAAAGACAAAGTGCTACCTGCTGCAGGTTGCATGTGATGATTGTGATGATGATAAAGGGTGGCTTGTATTCTTACTCCATAGTTGCTATGTCAGCATTTTAATGTGGTTTAGTAGCAAATCCTCTAATTTCCCACATTTACCTCACTTAGGTTATATTTATAGAGCAGTTCCTGTGAGAACAAACCAGATTTTTCTGTAAGAAATCATCCCAAAGTTCAGCTCCATGAACTCAACAGGCTCTCTCCCATCACTTGAGGGGGAAGCAGGGTCAGACCAAGTGCCTGGTCTCCTGGGTAGCTGCAAACCATGCACGTAGTTGGGACACTTGGTCCAGGGAATCACAACAAATCTAGTCCAGATCTGCGCGGATCATAGGCGGAGGGGCTGCAACACAAACTGTCCTCTTAACAGGTATACACACCTGTGCACTGCTTCTCTTGCCCAGCCTTACTTCACTTACCTTCTCTTGGCTGTTTCAATGCAAGACCATATATCACCACAGAGGTATTATTTAACCATCTTTCAAGGACCGCTGAAAAACACTCCCCTCTCCACCAGCAAACTCACACTGCAAGCACTGTGGTTGTTAACTCCAAGGCAAAGAATTTATCTCCTGAAAGCAAAGAATTGTTCTGAAGATCCTTCAACTAGTCCTTCTCCATCTGTACTGTCTGACTTTCTAACAACACACGTCCTTCTAAACCGAACACATGCTCCCAGCCACTTCATTCTTCTTTTCTGATGTCAGAGCAACTTTGAAAGCATTCTTGTAGAGCTGTCTCCAGCTGGCCATTTGGTAAGGCATGGTTCTCAATCCATGCAGACAGACAGAAATAGAGGGGAAGAACCAGTACCTGGGTCTTTTCTTGTTGTTGTTGTCACTGAGCTATCTGCTTGCCACCTGATGGATACACTGAATTTGTGCCATCTCTTGTGTCCTTTTGGCCACAGGATCCTGTTGGGATGAGACCATAAAAATGCTGATATCTGTGCAAAGATATAATGACCCCCTTTGCTCAGTAAGACTTCTACTGTGGTACACAGTGACAGGTTTCAGACTGAGCCTTGCTTGTCTTCAGTGAAGCAAATAGGCAGAGGACAGGTCCTTTTTGGGAGAGGGAACCCAGACGTAGTAATCTGTGGGGAAACAGGGTGATATATGCAAAGGGCTCA
>NW_010414354.1:44587-45050 GCF_000710305.1 Buceros rhinoceros silvestris
GAATTCAGATAAAATTATCTTTCAGTGGTAATATCGTGTTTACGTTTTGAACCTTCTGAAGCAATACTTTCTGATACATCCAAACTTAGACTTCGTATTGACTTTTGAAGTTGTGATCTCTGCAGGGTGGGGTGGTCCTAGTAATATAGCAGAACAATTGCAGAAGAGCACATAAGGACAGCAAAGATTTTCTGTTTTGAAGATGAAGATTTTTTTGACACCACAACATTGATTTGCAAGCGTGTCTAAGACTTAACTATTCAACATAAAATCAGGCTTGCTAGAGATATACCTGGGGGCGGTGCATCAATGTTTGTCAGACAGCATGCTAGTGAGGTCTTTCAGTCTCCCATATCAGTGGAGGTAGAGGATGGAGTGCCATGCAATAACAAAGACACAAGGGATATAGATGGTCTAGAAAACGCAGACGTACCTGGTAATAGTCAGGTAGGAATTAGGCCTT
>NW_010414355.1:0-2674 GCF_000710305.1 Buceros rhinoceros silvestris
CCTTAGACAAAGGCCGACTGAAGTATCCTCTGCGCTTTATTTTCTTTTATTTACTGTGGGTATTCTTTTTCAAGTTGTCATAGTCTTGGGGGTGTATGGGGAATACACAATACTCTCCCTCACCATCTTTCCTTTACTTGGTGTGACACAGTCACACCAAGCCTCTGTGTTCATGTTACAAAGCGCAGAAGGGAGAAACAACTCTTTTGAAGCCTGTTTGCAGTTCACAGTGTGTTTTTTTGGTCATTGTTAGTCCATCTAGTAATATATCTACTGTCATTTGGTTCCCTTTGGCAACTGGTTTTCCTCATGTGTCTTCCTTATATTTGAAATTGCAATGAGACAGCTTTAGTACTCTGCTTGTTTTGCTTCAGTCCTTATTAATATCTTTAGACGTCCTGTTGCCCCTCTTTAATTCAAGCAGTAACTCAGGGAGGTCCTAAAGCTGCCCCCTGAGTAGGGCCCACTGCTGAGATCCTTTCTCATTTTGCCCCTACCTTGCTGCCTTTGCATCTTCAAGTGCTGGGATTTTTTTCCTCCTTAGATATGTAATCTTTTCCTCTCCACCAGCACTGCCAGCTCACATCTCAGCTCCTCTCACAGGTGGTATTTTAACACCCATAGCAGTGACTGAATGGATCCAGTCAGGCAGCTTGCACCGGATGCTGTCCCCTTATTGCTACGGATAAAACAGAGCCAGAGCATCCCTTTATCTTGAAGTACCTCAGGTGGAGCATGGTTTATTCTTCATGAAACTGTTATTAGTTAGAGAGGTGGAGGAAGGATAAGTGTAAAAAGATGTGGCACAGCTGCTCCAGCCCTGTTCCTTTACAGGCTGGGAGCAGCTGACTTCCTCTGATTGCTGGTGATTTTCTCAGTTAGGGCTGGAGAGGAAGAGGGTGGGTAGAGAGCAGATGCCATCTGTGAGGCCAAGTCTTCTGCTACTTGCAGAGTCTGTGGTGAGGAGAGCTCCGGCTGTGAAATAGTTCATGCCTGCAGGAAATGTCTGGGTGCTGATTCAGTGTAGCTTTGCTGCCTTTTGATGGGGTGTTGATAATGCGTGTAATTACAGGGTAGTTCTTCATTAACTGCTTCTGTCACTTCTCCCTCCTGCCTTCCCCACCAATTTCTTCTATTCTGCAACTTAGAGTTATATTGCTCTAGGCCACAGGTGCTTATTTTGTCTAATGGAAATACATACAATGGTATGGAAGTCACTTACGGGACCTGAACGCTGTGGTGGGTTGGTCACAGGGACAGTCAATTCACCCCTGGGGCGTGGAGTCAAATGAAAACCTGAGCTATCCGACTGGAGCCCACAGGTGTTTTCCGAGCTGCTGGTCTTACCAGTTGTCTCCTTTAGCACCCTCTTCACCCCTGTGGAGCACCACAAAAGGCAAGTGGTTTTATGCACCTTTTGGTCTTGACTGTGTTTGCTTTGGACCCCAACTTGTATTAAGAGAGACACAATTTTTGGCCTCTTTGTCTATACAGGCTCTTTCCTCCTGCAAAATATTCTGTCCTTCATCTTTCCTTTTTTTTATGGTGTCTCTTTGCATTTTCATAGAATCATATCTTCACAGTGAGCTAAAAAGAAAATCAAGAATCTGCCAAAACATTCATCATGTCCTTTCTTCTCAAAATAGCATTAGAATTCAGGCCTGTTTCAGGGCCTGTGCATCAAAAATTATGCAACCCAGAGCTGGGAAATTGAAAAGTCCTGTGAACATTAGTTTGAATTTTTAACCAAATTCCTGTCAGCTGCATTTCTTCCTTTTATGTTTTCCTTCTATTAATATTCTAGCGAATGAGTTTGCAAGAAACAATGCATTTTAAACAAAGCGTGGAGGACTTTTCCAGAGAACGAATTTCAAGTCATAAATGTGAATATTCTCACTGGGTTCTGAGAGAAACTGCCCTTTGCAGAACAGAGACGTGACATTGATTCTTACATCCAAAATCAACCAGAACATCCCATATTTCGAACACGTCAGGCAAACCGCTTAAGAGAAGACAAGCATGTTTTTTGCTTGTTTTGTGCCGGTAAAAGCAGAAAAGTGGGGACAGAATTCATTGAATGGTTTATGGGGAAGAGATTTTCACCTGACTCAATTTTAATGATGAAAAAAATCTCTTAATATCCTGACAGTTTCTGGAAAGGATTTCTGTTTAAGGAGGAAACGGTAGCAAGTCTTTCTCAAGGAACACCTGGCCTGTGTTTGTGAGTTCCTAGGTGACTTACAAAACTAGAAGCATGTTGTCTTCAGAGGTGGTGGCACAGACTCTGCTGGCATCTTGAAGGATCTCCCTTCCTTGCCTTCTGGTTGTCTCCTGATGAGCTTGAGAGCATGTGGTTAGATTTTTCTACTTGGTTTTCTCTTCCTTTCTGCAGAGGAACAGTTTGTGGGTTCCACATCCTGTCTCTTCACCGCAGGTTTGTAACGGATTGGTGTGGGGAGCCAGCACCCCTAAAGGCAGGGCTGAAAGAGCCTGAAACTGCTGTGGTAGTCCTGGCATAGGGGTTTCGAGCAATCATGCAGGCTTCCTTAACTTCTAAAGATCTCTGAAGATAATTGTCTTCCTCTAAGGCAGAAGGTGTGTGAAAGTATCAAGGGTACAGCTCAGAGGTGACACTTGTTAGGGAAGAACTGCTGAAAGCCATCTCTTTCAGCAG